>NW_010325339.1:0-10821 GCF_000700745.2 Antrostomus carolinensis | reverse complement strand
GAAGCGTTAGTTGGGCAGAGCCCTGTGGAAACGCAGGGGAGACGGCAGGAGGAAAAAAATAAATACATTTTTTTGGGGGGGGAAATTTCGGGAGGGAGCTTATCAGCAGATACCAGTTTATGGTAACAGACCAGTTACCCCATGGCCAGGGCAAACACCTTCGCGAGGGTCGCGCACAGGAAGCAGAGCTCTGTGCAGAGCAGAGCTCGCCCCCCCAGGCGAGCTCCGGGGTACGCCCGGTCTTCCCAGGGACAAAATACCGGGGGTCAAGGAGAGAAAACCGAGCAGGAGCCCGTTTCTGTGCTGTGGGCAAGGGGGTTCGCAGCTTCCAGTCCTGGAATAGCTGCGGACATAACTACTTCAGGGGCAAATTTAAATGCCCGTGTAATCATCCGTGTTCTTGAAAAACATTCAGGGAAAGGTTCTTATCAGAGGCCGGCTCTGAAGTGAAGGATTTGAGGGGGGCTGACGGCTCAATCGCTTTCATCGTAGGGATGCTGGATTCCTGTTCCTCTAAGGAATTTGTTTGGAAGGTGCCTCAATGCTTTTATGCCCGAATGTTCATGTTTTTCTGTAGCAAAGAGATATTACCTGTGTCCAACAGACAACAGTTATTGCGCTCTTTTTCTTCTATTCACTATTTTTCCCCCTTAAAAAAAGCAACCTACACCCCCTCAAAAACCCCACAAAAAATTACCATGTGTTCTTAGCAAGTCAGAATCTGTGGTAATTTGCAGGTCTCTCCTTCAGAACTGCTGCCTCTGAATTTTAAAACTACTTATCTCAACAGAAATTGGTATGCTGGTAGAAGAATAAATCTCAATAGCTGTATAAGAAGAATTGGTATTCATTCGGCCTCATGTTGAGGACTTTGCGCTGTAAGACAGTATTTTATAATACATCAGGTTTTGCATTGCTGGTCTTTATTGTTTAAACTGACAAGCAACAAACTGCCTTTTCTTTTTATCCTCCATCACTAAAAAGTTAACAATTTCCTACAACATCAAATGGAGCACGATAAAAAGAGTAAAAACTCCAAGTGAAAAATACTTGAAAAAAAATCTTGAAAAATCATACCTACGCTTGTTTGTAATGTGTGAAATTATTACAAGTATGTTCACTATGAGGACTATTGATAGATGACTCACAATTTAGCTAAATTCAATAAACCACATACTGTGCCTATCCCAGTAGGTGACTCATGCATTTTGTATTTCAAGTATCAAATGTTTGCCAAAAACAGTATTTAAAAAAGTAGGAAAATTGTTCAAAAGGGCTTGTGAATAGGTTGGGACTACCCACAGGCAGCTCTTACTTGTGTTCTGACCACTTACGCAGGATTTCATGGCACCGCTGTAGTATTCTGCTAGAAGGAGTGCTTAGCCACAGCAGCCCCACCCTACACACTTACACACTTCATATTCTTTTTTCTCCCATATATTGTACCTTCTTTAAATACACACACATTAGAATTTAATGTGATACTTTAAAGCAGTTGTGTTTTAAAGAGAAAAGCCTGCAGAGTAAACATTTTCCCTACAGAGTCGCTGCTCCGTAATTTTGTACACATTTCCTAATTTTCCTAGCACCATGCTTTGCCTTTCTAAAATTAAATGCAAAAAAATAAAATAAAACAGCGATCTCAAAAGAACTATTCAGTTGGTCCCTGGATACTGTATAATAGTATTTTAAATCAAATAACTCAGTGTAAAAGTGGCAGAATTGGGCACAGAAGAAGGAATAAGTTTCAGTCCTGGTGTTGCCACCTTTTCACTGTTGCACAGCCTGCAGGGTGGCAAAGGGGACCACTACATGCTGGTGACTCAGTAGGCTTGATTAGGTTTTAGGCAGTTTTCCAAACTCATTCATACAGACCTCAGAATACATCTGGACCTTATTTTTAACTTTGAACAGCAGTTACCTGATCCCAGAATATTGTGCATTGCATATGCACAGCATCCCCATATCATAAACTCTTTTGTGAAGGCAGAGAATCATATGCCATCATGGCACATATTTATAGCGAGTGTGACTTAATGTGTCTGTTTTCTGGGTGACGCAGAACAGGTGAAATATTTGCTGAAGTACTTTTACATGTCTGGTCACTTCTTTAATTGGTATGAAACAGTGCAATTTCATTACTGATCTTCTCTGCATCTTCTTTCTCAGTATTCCTTTGTCAACTTCCCTACTGAGCTGGGTCTTACTCTGACTTTACAGAATCCCTTCTGATCCCTGGAAGAAGCCCATACAGTGTCTAAAAAGAAATTAACTCAAAGTTCACGTTGACTAGGGATATATTAAGTTGATGGAGGCACAACTTTCATATATGCAGAAGTGGTAAAACTGAGCATGATATTAAGCTCTGATCCTTAATTTTATTCATCAAAAACCTGGCATGTAGTATGTTTTATTCATTGTTTTGTCAACCCCTTCACATTTACACCCTGTTTGTTTTTCTTGCAAAAACTATCAAAATAACACATGTGGAAAAATATTGCAGGAAAATATTTGATCTATTTTAGTTTCATTGAATGTAATTTAGCATCCAGAGAACAAGTAGGAGAAACAGCATCTATATGCCCAGGTTTCTCTCCAAAGGCCTTTAGCAGTTGCTTTGTAAGAGGATCATTAACATCCTGCCTATGAAGTTACCAAAACTGATCTCTCCATATTGACAGGGGTGCAAGTCATGCTACTTGAAGGACATATTAAATTTTAAGCAGACAAAGTATACATGTTTTGCTGGTAATACAAACTTGTCCAATAGTTCTACATGGGAGTGACTACTTACACAATATGGAAAATCTTAAACAGCATACGGAGAGTATTTTTTAATACTCTAAGGCATTTACGCACATGGGAAATCACATTAGTTGTCAAATGATGACAGCAAAAATATTAACATTATTAACAAGGGGCCAGAGTATCATTTTACTATCCATGCATCATGCTAGAAATGCTTTTTAACATCAACGACTCAATATTTATCAAGAGCATTTGATTTAATAATATCCAGTATAACAGTACTCCACAGTTTCCATTAGTTTGATTGAATGTTCTATCTGTCTAAGCAAACCAAGCATTAGGCGCTTCAGTGAAAGTCACTTGTAATAGAGAAAAATATAATGCATGAATATTTCATTAGTAGATGAATACCCATCAAAACTTTACTTGAAAAGCTTGAAAGTACCTACTGAATGTTTGCCAGTTATTTCATAAACAGAAATGGTTGTAATGCTGCTGTTGAAACAGGAAAAAATTTATTAGATCATTTAACGTACTAAAACAATTATGGTATAATTATAAGGAACATAATTATATGTTCTTGATGTCTTTAATTGTGCAAGCCTCACTAATTAACATTAGAAATTCAATCAAAACAAATTATGCTTTAAAATTTAAGGATTAATTTAAAGAGAAAGACCACATTTCCCAAGTCAAAAAATTGTAACTTTGATAATTTAACCTGATAGTAGACAAACTCTTCATATGCATGTTTGCAGTTTCTCTCTCTTTCCATCTCCTAAATTTTATCTAGTGTATTTGAAGATAAATACATACATATATATACACACACACACACACTTTCGTGACTTACCCTTATTTAAAGTTAGATGTTTTCTGCGCAGCCCTGCACAGCACATAAATTTATGGTAAGATTTGAGTCTCCAGCTGTATCCTTGGTTTGTATTTTGTTTCCCTCTGTTGCTTCTCACCACCCAAGTCCACGGATTATTTATAGAACAAACAAAACACAGTTTTTGGGGGAAACATTCCATTGTCATGTAAAGTTTAGACATGTTATGTCATGAAGACAATCAAAAAAAAGCTGATCAGGTGCTTTCTTATACATAGTATTCTTTTTGAAAACATCTTTTTTTTCAGAACTGGAATTAACCTAATTCCTTTAATCCTGTTGTCATTTTCAGTTTTTTACTGAACAGGATTTCTTTGAGGCTCCAGCTGGTTCCAGTCAAAATATATAGCGGGGTCTTTTGCAAAAAAAAAATTTAAAAAAATTGTGTTTCATATCAAACATGCATCTATACATCTATTTAATTTACCGTTGTGCTTTGCAGGATGTATAGACCAGTTGCTTGTAGTCCCCTCATCCCTCTGCAGAGGGGACTCCCATCTGTTGGGTCACATTTCACAAGATACCCAGAGAACCACAGCTCTGTGAGTAGCCTACCTGATCAAAGTGAACAGAGAAGGAGCATTTGAAAACATCAGAAAAATATAGAACAATATTTAATAAAAAAGAAAAAAAAAACAAACCTAAATTTTGGAGTGTTAGAGTGTCGGGTATTTTCATAAACAATAACAAGTTTCAAAGTATCAGAATTTTTAATAGAGTGGAATTTCCCCATTTTTGGCTAGCTCTATTCCTAGACCTAGTCTGATAAGGTTTTTTATTTGTTTGGTTGGTTGGTTTTAATGTCATAGACTCAACAGAATACTTACAGGAAATTGTACTGTGGAGATTAAAAAGGAAAGGAAGTTCAGTTGACACTCCATTAAAGAGATGAACATAAGAAATCTCAGCAAAAATAAGAAAGCAAGTTTCTCCTTAAAACATGAAACATTCAAATATTATTCAAAACCTTTGCCTTGTATTTTCTTTCTACTGGGACTGGACCCTAACAAAAATACTTTAGATACATTCCTCTCTCTGGCATTGAAAAAATTCAGATGGTTTCATAATTCATAAGAACACTAAAAGGGAAACCTGTGAGAATTTGGTTTCTCTCTTTTAAAAACAAAGCAGCTTATAGAGAGTAAGCACTGCATGTACTCTACTTTCTATATTTTTGCCTTCTCCTCATTTTCTCTGATTAACCAAAGCAGAACTGCTGTCAAATGAAGACTGTGGCCATCTCCCACTGCTCTTTCCTTTTAAGCAGATACACACAAAGGTCTGACCACGAATCTTGCTGAGCACTGAGGGCACCAGGCAGTTCCCTAATCATAGGAACCCAGTGCAAATTGAGAGACCAGCAGACAGCCCAGGCGTCCCAGGGCAGGCAGATGGGACTGTAGGAGGTGACTGCACCTTCTGACATGGCTGGACCCTCAGCACCTACTCTAGGACTACACAACTCTTCAGTCAACTGACTCTCACCATATCTCTCCAGGTCTGCCAAGCTCAAGCCAAAGGTAGCACCACTTTGATTAGCTCAACTCCAGGTTTCTGGCTGTCCCGATCCGATGTCGGGATCATTTAAATGTCCCGATCCGATGTCGGGGAAGGTTTCGATATGATCCCAAGAGCGAGATTAAGACACAAACGAGGTCACATGCCGCACTCCCAGAACACCTTTTATTATGAAAAGAAGAGTAATAAAGAGAATAGCGATAGGACAGGATGGAACGAAAGATGGGAAATCAAGCAAGGAGTCAGGATAGGGCAGCAGGAAGAATAGTCACCACCACGGGTCCAGCGGTGAGGCGACGGTGAGGGGTGGGCGAGGAGGTCTCAGTTGCTTGTTCCAGCGGTGATGCAGCGTGGCGAGGTGCGGTGAGGTCAGGCGGTCGTTCTCTCTGTCTCTCTCCTGTCTCTCTCTCTCTGCTCCCTCTGTCCTCACCCCCTTGCCCGTGCCAGTCCTCCCTAAATACCCCTTCGAGGGCTGTAGTTTCCATAGCAATGGCACGTCTCTTCGTGCCCTCCCAGAACTTGGGCAGGGACATGTCCGGGAAGAACACCCCTGTGGGCAGGGCGCCTTCACACAGCAGGGTTTCCAGAACCCAGTGGTCTTGTGACCATCCTTGCAAACAATCTTTGAGACAAGCCTATCACCCCGTGGCTCAAAGACACCTGCTGCTCTTGTGACTGTCCTTGCAAACAATCTTTGAGACAAGCCTATCACCCCGTGGCTCAAAGACCCCTGCTGCTCTTGTGACTGTCCTTGCAAACAATCTTTGAGACAAGTCCATAGTGCAGTTCCTCACACTGGCTTGCTTAGCACTTTGGAGTGCAGACTCAAAAAGAAAGTGAGATATTAAAAAAGACTAGAAAAATTAACATGATTATAGCTTAAGTTATTTTAGGTTCATCTTCAAAATAATCTAGTACTATGAGCTTCCAAGTCTTCGCTGATCATTAAAAAAGCTATTATGCTAGACCCAAGTATATTTCTAGAAACTCTGGACTTTACCAGAGCACATCAACCACAGCAGTGATGAGCGCCAGCAAAAACATATATATTTTTTACAGAATAATTGCATCAGAGTGTTTGAATTACAAGAAGAAAATGCAGGCAACATTTTGCATGATTTGATTAATCAACACTTCCTCAGTGAATAAAGAGTCTCTCATGCTATCAGAGGTTGAATGGATACAAGAATTATGCTGCAGAATGACAGAAAATTGTCTAACTACCACAGAAACAAACTTGTAAAGTCCCCCACATATCAGATGCTTTCTATTTCAGGTGCTGTTCCATTGTTCCGTGGAACCAAAGATAATGGGATGTCTTGATCCTCCACATAAGCTCTTGAAACACAGCAGTGTAATGCCTTTGGTGTTGCATGATAAAATATCCCTCTTGTGGTAGGGCTACCTGGTCTGGTTTTACCCCTTCAATACACAATGTTTTCTAGTGCAGCTGAGTATGCAGAAACATTTGTTCCTGTACAGTTTTCCCCTGATAATTTCCACACTACACTACACTACACTACACTACACTACACTACACTACACTACACTACATTTCCTCCTGTAGGCTGAACTTTTTTAAACAATTTAATACACATTTTATTTTCATATGATCAGCTGTGCAATAAAGTAGGCTTCTGTTACTTGTTTTAGGTTGTAAATGTATTAATTAAAAATGTCAAAAGAATAAAGTTTGAGCTTTCTTTCTGTTAATGAGGGTTATAATAACATGTTTCCTAAAGGCTAGCATCTTCTTTCCCCCTGTAAAGAAGCACCAAAATGCCTTTGTGGCCCTTGCATGCATTTTGCCGGTGTTTGGAATGGTAGCACACAGAGACAAATAAATAAATAAATAGTAATAAAAAAAAAATAATGCTACATCCATTTCACTTTGAAACAAATGATTACAGAGCAGCTGATTACAATTGGAGAGAAGATGTAGAAAGGCAAAATGGTAGTAGCAATTGGAGTGAATTAACTGGGGTGCTCAGGCACACTCTCAAGAAATGTATTGACTCGCAGAAGGAGTTTTAGTGGTGTGAAAACTTACATTGCGTTTCTTCAGCACACAGAAAAGCAATCTACCTGATTTTCCCAAAAGTAGCAAATCAATCAGATATTTTAGCAGTCTCTTGCCTGGTAAGAGACATGGGGAACCATGGAAAGCACAGAAACAGGAGGAAAAAGCCAAGAAAATCTTCAACATGCACCAGTACATTATCAAGAAATATACTTATTTCTCATAAATTTTGTCTTAAAAATGAATTTTCCAAAATACTTTTGGAAGAAAATATAGCCCTAATTGTTAGCTTACTTGACAAAAAAAGGGAAAAGTAATGGAAAAGCCATTTTGAATGCTGCAGGGACTCAGACGGAGTTTCTCTTAGAATGGTTTTTTTTCTAAACTTTATCCAACTATTTCAGCCATTTAAAGGCCGTTGTTGAACACAAATTTAAACTTCACCTGAGGAAATTCCACCACGTGCACTGATTGTCCTGGGTTTGGCTGGGATAAAGTTAATTTTCACAAGAAACTGGGAGAGGACACAGCCACTATAGCTAACCCAAACTAGCCAAGGGGATATTCAATACCATATGACGTCATGCTCAGTATATAAACTGGGGGAGTTGGCCAGGGGCAGGAGGGATCACAGCTTGGGAACGTGCCGAGCCTTGGGTTTCAGGTGGTGATCAATTGCATTGTGCATCACTTACTTTAAATATTCTTTTATTAGTATTACTGTTATTATTACTTCTTCTCTCCTTGTGTTGTCCTATTAAACTCTCCGTATCTACACCCATGAGTTTTACATTTTTCTTCAATTCTTCTGTCCATCCCACTGAAAGGAGGGTGAGTGAGTGGCCGTGTGGTGCTTAGTTGCGCAAAATTCGACACTAATAATTTCAACATTTTTTTTCTTTTTTGCTCACAACCTGCTGTTGCATTATTTATGATTGTTTCAATACCTCTTCTTAACATCTTCAGCCCATAGATCACTAAGTATGTTTAGTCTTGGCCAGGTCTAGAGGTCTAGGGCTGCACAACAATCAATGGAGGTGTTCTTGTGGGGATGTGTGGGAGATTTCCAAACCCACTGGTCTGAAAGAGCCCAACTTTCATTTTCAGCCTTGAAGTTACTAAGCTAAATTTAATTTTTTTCAGAGTTATTAATGAGCCGAGTCTGACCTGGGATGCACGTGCACTGCACATTTGTTCAGTGTTTTAAATATGAAATAAAATAGCTTGAGCAAAATGAATATGAGTCTAGAAGGTGAATAACCTGTCCTTAAGACCTAATATTCTGAGAATGTGCTAATTTTTTCTTCACTTGTGCAAATCTAGCTGTACCTTTGCATTAGATGCAAGGATTTTGACGTCTTGTCAAAGTATTGCACTGCAGCAGAATGAATCTTCTTTAACATTTTATCCAATGACCAGGAGAAAAATGTAGATTCCCTCCAGAATAAGCTTATTGCATTCACAAATTTAAGTCTTATTTGCTAAGTAGCTTTTCATCAATGTTATCCATTCACAAAAATTAGCAATGAGAACATAAATTGCTGTACTGGGACAGTGACAAAACAGAGTACTTACCCTGTAATTGTCATTCAGATCAGACAACAAAAGGGGAGATGCACTAAACTAATTAAGAGACCATGGCATGCTGACCTTATGACCAAGATCACCAACTTGGAAAATCAGTTGTAAAATATTCACAGCTGTTAATTCTCACAGTTTGAGTGAAAGATAATACCATATTGATATGAGGACAAAGTCAATATTAGTTGTGCTTAAATAAATGGCATGGAGACCTCCCAGGGTAGCTATAATATTTTCATATGAATTCATTTATGAAGTGTACCTGATGGTGCATTGTAGGACTCTGCAAAGAGGTGGAATAGTAATTGAAGGAGGAAAAAGCAGCTGTCCCCAAAACTTGTTTTCCCAAGAGACAACGAGGAGAACAAAAGGAACAGCAGAGAGGCTGCTTCTAGAGGGATTTTGCTCTCCCAGAGGTAGTAAAAAATGAGCTACAGGTAATACAAGAACAGATACAATACCTGTCATCCTTCAGTGAGTGCTCAAAGAGGCTGGGCTTTAGCATCAGTAGTAAAGTCCCATTCTCCATGGAGGGTAAGTCCCCATCCTCAGCAGTTAAAGCTGGCAGCTGCACTCAGTGTTGTGCACCTACGTCAGTGCAGGAAGTCTGATGTCAACCCTCACCCTGTGGTGTAACAGGCTGTGATTCATGCCCCGCTAGGGTCACTTTACTGCCATGGGACATGGTACCCTGGGCCTCAAGGCGAACAGCATGAAATCTGCGGGCACTATGCTGCTAATCAAATCAGTGTTTTCTTCAATCCCTCCTTTGAA
Source organism: Antrostomus carolinensis (assembly GCF_000700745.2). Classification (NCBI taxonomy): domain Eukaryota; kingdom Metazoa; phylum Chordata; class Aves; order Caprimulgiformes; family Caprimulgidae; genus Antrostomus; species Antrostomus carolinensis. The sequence goes on along the minus strand of NW_010325339.1, from coordinate 1,288 downwards.
AACCAAGATTTCTGCTACATTTGGATGTTCAGGGCTTGTTTTCATGATTTCTTAAACAAAAACAGTTTTCAAAACAAGACTTGCAGCTGAGTAATTTCTGACTTGCCCATCTGGAGGACATCCCATTTCCCATCAGTAATGCAGTCCTTACCTGTTTTATTAACCAAAACAAAAAATGCTAAAATGCTAGCACTCCATTTGCCTTGCTAATAGAAAAACTAGCACCCCATTCACCTCACTCTTTTTGGCTCTTATTTCTTGCATTCAGTCCTTCCATCCTCACTACCTCTTCTGCAGTTTTCCTTTTGCTTGTGTGCAATCTCTCTCATCCCCTCTCTTTAAAAGGGCCCTCTGTTCACAGAAACATGGGCTGTACAAAGGACTGGAGAAACCTCAGTGGGCCTCTTGACTCCACAGCTCGTTCAAAACCTCTGGATTCTCAGTAGGGACTGTTGAGGGCTCCTTTTTAATTAAAAAATTAATTTTTTAAAAATTATTATTATTTATTTTTTTTGCATGGTACAAAGCAGTGTGCCTGCCCTGTGCCTGTCAGCTCCTGTTCATGGTGTTGCTCTACAGAGGTTAATTTTTTTTGCTTCTTTATTTTGATAAACAGCAAGTTCACAAACATTTGGGAGAGGTTGAAAGGAAATAATCAGTTTAGTGGCTTTCATCTGGGGCTGGTTCCTAGGAAATGCTGACTTTCTCAGTTCACTTTGACTCCTGAAAGCTGTCAGTAGTCAGCACATCACACAAGTAAGACATAAACATTTATATTCCTCCAAGTCTTTTGATACAAATGTAGTACCTACTTACTCCAGGAATATAAGGCTGCTTCAGTGAGTGCTTTGTCCCCAGACTCTTTCTACTTGGAAATAAAATCACTCATGTTAAACAAAACCCATCTTATATATAAGATATAATTTTAGGGACAGAATATGCCAAAAAATCCCTGAAGGAAATTCTAAAAACTTTAAAAGATACTCACTTTGATATTATGTATCCAGCATTAACATTATTGCAAATATCTTAATAAATTAATTCCTTTTATGGTGCAGCCACAGTAAAATGACAAAAATTATGATAATATCAATGAGAAACTTGATTTTTTTAAAATTGCAATTATCCATCTGGGAATCCAAGTAAGTAATCAGTAAATTTTGTCAAAATAGTTCAGACTTGTAATACCAAAAATCTCACCTGAAGAAATTGTAGGACAAAAATTATTAGATGTTCTGCAAATGATTTATAAAAACATAAAATCATAGAATGGTTTGGGTTTGAAGGG
>NW_010325338.1:1584-20740 GCF_000700745.2 Antrostomus carolinensis | reverse complement strand
GGTCTTTTCCAGTTGAGGCAATTCTGTGAAATTGTTATCCCAAAGACTGGTTCGTGACTCTAATTGACAAGGGTCCCATTCTGCTGTACTAATTAATATACATATAAGGTACTTATTTATCTTTTTGTTTTGGAAACATAAAAGTGAAGCAACAAAAGGAGATGTTTCATCATGTGGAAAAGAAACAGAAACAGAAAAACCGGCTCCTGAACCTGACCATCTTGTCTTTCAAGAGAAAAAAAAGGGTAATCAAAATCAGAAATTGCACTCTATTCATGACCTGAAAAACCAACTGCACGTGCCTGTTTCCCTCTCTGTTGCCAAGATGAAAGCTGTTATCACACCTCACTGGATGGAATCCAAACAACAGAGTAAGAAATGCTCTGTATATTAAGGATTCTACAAATATTACGTAGTACTTAGGTAAATGCTTTACGTTTAGACTATTCTCTCACACTTTCCACACCTCTACCGAAATTACTGTTCACCTTATTTATAACTTCCAGTAAATAAGATACATGTGGATGCCAATAGCATATTCTCAAATGTTATTTCCTAGTTTATGGTTTTTTCTTTCATAGTACTGACACACAAAAATAAAGGACCTCTCTAGATATTTGCCTCCTTAAACACATCTAGAACCACACAAACATAATCTGTAAGTAATTTATTTTACATATCTACTTAATGTCATTGAAAACTGCAGAAATTAAAGGAATATTTGAGTGGGAATCCCGAAAGATTTGTATTGTGTTTCTCCTCGGTGTACATCACATACCACTTGGCCTGTGGTGAGAAGTTGAAACACAACTTCTGCATTACCCCAGGGACAGGACTGCAGAGAAAGGTCTGACTGGCCCTTGTATATATGGGTAGGAGTAAAAATTGACTTTTTTTTTTTTTTAATTCCTCCAGATATCAATTTTTCTGACATGAGCATTACATAATGAGAGCACATATAAAGATTTAAAGGGCAATGCCTTGACTCTAGATGGGTACAAACGCAGAAATGCTGACCTAGAAAGGGAGATTTTCCATATACAGGAAGATTTTATTATTAATTCAGTCACAAATGTGTTAGGCCAGTAATGAAAACCTAACCTGCTACAGTTAAATACTAAGGACAGCTGAGTAAAAGCGATACCATTTCCAATTCCCTGTTTATTTATGCATATGCAATGCGTGTTGGTGTCATATCTGCACCACCACACACAAATTTGTTCCAGACTCCTTCCCAAGCAGCAGATCTGAACTCCCATGAAATTCTGGTGCCTGAGGCTGGAGATTGTCTTTTAACTGTGCAGGATTTTTTATCAGCAAACCTGTGATATTTGCTATATGGCCTTTAGAAAAAAAAAAAAAATAAAAGTAAGAGAACTGTAGTGTTACCACCTAGAGGTATTTTGTTATAAGTTCAACGATTAAAACCCGGGGGTTTGGGAGTCTGAGTCAGGTCTTTATCCTTCCTAACACCAATTCTTGTGTGATTTGTTTGACTGTTGTTCCAGTTGTCTATAGAATAGGACTCCACTCTTTATGTATTAGATTACTGGGAAAAATCATCTTTTGTAAGCTCTTAATTAAAAAGCCAGCTAGGTGTAATTTACAGGTAAGTCTAGGCTATAAAACTCAGATCCAAGTTTCAACTCCTTCCTTCCTTTTATTGTCTCTCAAAACAATAACAAAGACATCTATTAAGATATACACTTGGGATTGACCTATTATATAGTAAAGGGCCAGATGTGAAATTTCAGTCTGACTTCATACCACAAAATACTTAGGATGGCAGATTTACAGGTTGTTTTGGATACGGCACTGCAGATTTTATTCTTATCTAAAAAAAAAATCCCACTGCCCAAGCCCCTTCAAGCAAGACCAACAAAAAAAATCCACTTTATAATATTTTCACAATATAGTTTCAAATTTTAAATTAAAACTCTATCTATTGATATTTAAGAATAATAGATTATTCAATATCAATTAAATAAATTATTTAATTTATTTTTAGAAGTTTATTTTCTCTTATCTAAGATGTAAATAAACCATGTGAAAAGGTTATACTGGAAAGAATATCTGGGAAGAGAAATTAAGAATAAATTGGTGGAATCCTCTGGAGTTAATGCAAAAATAAAGGGTTTTTTTTTTTAATAAATCATATGCTCAAAATTACACTAGCATTCAGAATTTCATGAAATATTTTCATATATTTATTGCATTCAAGTACATTTACTATTGGAAAATCTTCATACCAAGTTAAAAAAAAGAAGAAATAACACCAGATCTTCACTCCTCAGCTTTTCTTATCTTTTCCCTGGTGCTGCTACTGAAGGCTCTGCTGGATGAATACCCTCAAATTCCATCGAGCTTCATGCATGGTTTGTTTTTTTTTCCCTTGGTTGTGTGTGTAAATCTGATATCCAGAGAACAGGCAACAGAACTGGTGATTTTTAGGTCAGAGCTGACAGTATTACCTAATATACCTAAAATGTTCCTTCAGGTTTTTATTTCATGAATATGCTTCAATGATTGTATGGTTTTAGGAAAGAGAGTGATCAAAAAATACCTGGCTTACAAAAGGTATAGTCATACTCTGCATATGATTCACCAAACTGTGTTTAGAAAGCAAATAACCGTTGTGGAAAGTCCTACCCTTAGCAGCTACACTAGGTAGCTCTGTAACTCTCTCTCCATGGTGAAATTGCTTTTTCCATTCAGAAAACCTTCCTGGAGCTCATTTGCACCATAGCTGGAGGACACTCATTCAGCTCAAGTGAGTATGAGTGTATATATGTACATATAGACTCATAGACTCACAGACTGGTTTGGGTCGGAAGGGACCTCAAAGCTCATCCAGTTCCAACCCCCCTGCCAGCAGCAGGGACACCTTCCACTAGACCAGGTTGCTCAAAGACTCATCCAACCTGGCCTTCAACACTTCCAGGGAGGAGCAGCCACAGCTTCTCTGGCCAACCTGGGACACTGTCTCACCACCCTCACAGCCAATAATTTCTTCCTCACATCTCATCTCAATTTCCCTTCTTCCAGTTTCAAGCCATCACCCCTTGTTCTGTCACTCCCTGCCCTTGTCCAAAGTCCCTCCCCAGCCCTCCTGGAGCCCCTTCAGGTACTGGAAGACAGATATAAGGTCTCTCTGAAGTACATTCACATATAAAGAATGCATATCAGTTAAAGAATTAAAGTTTATTGTGATAGGACAGTTCAGAAGACAGATAATTCTGCCTACCTTCAAACTTTAAAACAAGAGTTGGCTAAATTTATTAGTAATGTTTTTCCTGCTAATGGTCAGTTCTGAAGACTTTGTTAATCATCGTTGCAGCTACAGAACTCTTAATCTTTAGCAATCGTATCCTGAACCGTGAGTATACCAGTAGTTGGTAGTTAGCAGTGATGGCAGTGGTCCTGGGTGATTTAGCTACGAAGGTTGGTTCAGCTGGTCCTCTTAACCGTGGATTTCACGTGGTATGCCTGATGTTCTTAATCTATTTTCTCCCTTCCAGAGCAAGGATTTCAGCAGTTCCTGCTGCTTCTTACCTCGCCTTTGGTTTAGCTGACTCACAGTCCCTATCAGCAAAGATAAGACAGTCCCTATCTTGCTCATTATCTTACAACTTCTTGTCTTCCTGGGTACCTCCCACACAAAACTACACACACCTTTGCCCCTGTAGTGATCCCCATGCTCACAAGCCTACAGAAAATGCCTATTCTGAACTATTTCTATGGCTATGCTGTTTTAGCACGCTTCTACGTGGGTTCAAGGCAAGTTAATATTAATTCCATCTGCCATTATTAATGCACTTCTAAATCACAAGCACCTGCATTGGCTACAGATGATTTTTTTTTTACTTTTTTTTTTTTCTTTGAAATATTCTTATGGCCAGTCTGTATTTATGGATTCCTTCCAGTCAGCAGCCCCCGGGAGGGAGAGCTGTAGTTATAGTAATTCCTTTTCAGAGGTTTCTTTGCACTGTTTAGCAGATTCTGGATGGATTTCTTACTCCCAGGGCACTGGGTTACAGGTCCTTTCTTGGGGAAGTCTGTTGCCAGAAGATAAGCCCTACTTTGTCGTTCATGTTTTCAAGTGGTATGATCATAACTTTCATATACTGGGAGTTAAATTATTCAGTTATGATAAAAATATTCTATGTGTGTACATAGATAATTGTCATAGATGACTCAGATAAGATCTTCGTTATCAGATAATTAATAACAGGAGCTAAGGTGAATAATAAATTTAAAATTTATGGGGAAAATAACCATTCAAGAATGCTGAAGAGCTAGAAGCTAATGAACTGAATGCCAATGGAAAAAAAAAAAAAAGCTAGGATTAATTAAGATTTGTATGGAAAAAACTTTTGGATATTTGATTCTTCAGCTTTAAAGTTTATTTGTAGATAAAATATATTTATTATGTACCTATCCACACCAGCTTACTAATATATAACTGAATTTCTTAATGTTGAGTATTGTCACTATCAGTTGAACGTATATCATTTCTGTATGGCCCCAGTACTGAGCCCTGGGGAACACCACTTGTGACCAGCAGCCAACTGGATGTAACTCTGTTCACCACAGCTCCTTGGGCCTGGCCATCCAGCTAAGTTTTACCCAGTGAGGAGCAGCCAGTTCCTGCAGAAGAACGTTGTGGGAAATGGGTGTCAAAGGCTTTACTAAAGTCCACCACACAACATCCACCCTCATCCACTAAGCAGGTCACCTTGTCATAGAAGGAGATCATGTTAGTCAAGCAGGACCTGCCTTTCATAAACCCCTGTTACCTGGTCCCCTGGTTGTCCTGCACATGCTGTGTGATGGCACTCAAGATGATCTGCTCCTTAACCTTCCCTGGTACTGAGGTCAGACTGACAGGCCTGTAGTTCCCCGGATCCTCCTTCTGGCCCTTCTTGTAGGTAGACATCACATTTGCTAACTTCCAGTCCACTAGGAACCTCCCCAGTTAGCCAGGACTGCTGATCAGTGATGGAGAGAGGTTATGGTGAGCACTTTTGCCAGCTCCCTTAGTACCCTGGAGTGGATCCCATCCAGTTCTATGGACCTGTGTGTGTCTAAATATTTTTAGGCTTTTTTTTAAAAATTTTTTTTAAGGAGTGCTAAAAAATGTGATTTTTCCAGAACAAATAGGTATTGTGAAAATGCGAAAATTTTCTTAGTAAAAGCTTTATTCTTAGTTCTAAAAAGTATGTATTTCACTGAGAATTGTTAACAGTGGGAGATGAGAAGTATCTAGGCTCTTAAAAACATCTTCAAGTGCCTGTACTATGCAGCCTAACTTCTTTGTCATGTTTGAGGCTGACAAGCTACTCTCCTCTGTAGTTACTTCCTCTTACATAAAATAAAGTTGGTTTTCCTCCATATTTTTTTTTTTTTTAATCATAGAATCATAGAATGGTTTGAATTGGAAGGGACCTTAAAGCTCATCCAGTCCCAATCCCCCTGCCATCAGCAGGGACACCTTCCACTAGACCAGGTTGCTCAAACCCTCATCCAGCCTGGCCTTCAACACTTCCAGGGAGGGGGCATCCACAACTTCCTTGGGCAACGTGTTCCAGTGTCTGACCACCCTCACAGTGAAGAACTTCTTCCTAATATCTAATCTAAACCTCCCCTCTTTCAGTTTAAACCCATTTCCCCTTGTTCTGTCATTAATTGCCCTCATGAAAAGTCCTTCCCCAGCTTTCTTTTAGGCCCTTCAGATGTGCAGCCAGCAGCAGTATTTCCATGCTGTAGCTGCCTTTTCATTCCTGCATATTCTGTTTTACACACACAGGTGCACTGTATCACCTTGCAGTAGCAATTCACCTCAAAATCCTTTTTTTCAAAGTTTCCAAATAGAGTTCAGCAGTTTCCACGTCAAGAAGGAAAAGATTTCTTAATTACATTAACAAAACATTTCTTCTTGTCAATTTTTTTTTTTTTTTATTTTCCTGGAAACCTATAAGAATAAATTTACCTGACAATTAACAACAATCTGGATCTAGTTTGCATGTTAATGAGCATCGCTGTACAGAGCAATAGGAACTCCCTCTTTGCCTGTTAGCTCTATGAATTCTAACAGTTATGAAAACTTCACCTTGGAACCTAACCAAGGCTTTATTAACAATAACTTTGTCAAGAAGCATTTTTCCTCATTCAAAATATTTTTCCTTGTGTGTTTATTTTAATTTTACTTGTCTAGGAAAGGTTTTCTTGAGAAGAAGAGATTTTTGTGAGATTTCCCTTATTTCTGCTGATTTTTGTCTAGCAAAGTAATTATCAGTATTATTTTATTTTATTTTTCCTAGGGAGAGATTCTCCAGGGCTTTTCTCGCTTTATATTAGAGAAATTTCTTGATGGTGTAATATTTTTGTCTGTGTTGAGATACATTTTATGTGCACACTCAATATTTCAGCACATGAGCTGTAAATTTAGGAGTACATAATTTACTTCAAACCGAAGAGGATGATAGCACTTTTATGGGTAATACATTGTGTGCGACATCTGCCAGGCTCCTTACCATAACACTGCAGTTCTGCACAACAGTTTATGAGAAGAAATAAAGAAGTTTTAGGGATGGAAAATCTATCCAAAGTAGGAGACTGTAATTATCTCACTGGGGATTTAGCTAGGACAGCAGGCTAAAACACTCTTGTAAAGGTACCACATTATTTTTAACAACTACATGTGACCAGATCGGCCACACGTTTTGCTGAAAGACTAACAATTTTTTGGAAAGACTGAACCAAGTGACCTTCCAAAACAACATTAAGGTGCTTTTTGTGATTTCTCAATCCACAGCTCAATAAACACAAGGCTCAGACCATAGAATCATAGAATCATAGAATCATCATAGAATGGTTTGGGTTGGAAGGGACCTTCAAGATCATCCAGTTCCAACCCCCCTGCCAGCAGCAGGGACCCCTTCCACTAGACCAGGTTGCTCAAAGCCTCATCCAACCTGGCCTTAAACACTTCCAGGGAGGAGCAGCCACAACTTCCTTGGCCAACCTGTTCCAGTGTCTGACCACCCTCACAGTGAAAAACTTCTTCCTAATATCTCATCTAAACCTCCCCTCTTTCAGCTTAAACCCATTTCCCCTTGTTCTGTCATTAACTGCCCTTATGAAAAGTCCCTCCCCAGCTTTCTTGTAGCCCCTTCAGGTACTGGGAGGCCACTAGAAGATCTCCCCAGAGCCTTCTCTTCTCCAGGCTTAACAGCCCCAACTCTCTCAGCCTGTCCTCACAGCAGAGCTGCTCCAGCCCTCGCATCATCCTGGTGGCCTCCTCTGGACTTTTTCTAGCTGCTCCAGGGCTCTCTTGCGTTGGTGGCCCCAGCACTGGAGGCAGCACTCCAGGTGGGGTGTCAGGAGAGCGGAGCAGAGGGGCAGAATCCCCTCCCTCGACCTGCTGCCCACGCTGCTCTGGGTGCAGCCCAGGATACAGTTATTGGCCTCTGGGCTGCAAGCGCATGTTGCCGCCTCATGTGGATGTTGCCTGCAGGTTATATATTTATATTGCTATGGGGTAAAAATACTTTGACACGAAGGGAGCAGATTGAGAGAAAGTCAGATGGGAACCTTCCTCCATAATCAGTCCTCACCACAAGATAGCTGGGACAGATTTGACTTTGTAGACTCACAACCCACTCAGTGCCCAACACGCTTATCCTGTAGAAGATCTTTTGGTCTGTGTTAATCAAACCCATATAAAACAGTGGAAGGAAGTATAAAACTGTCTCCTGTAGATTACTGTGCTGCATTGGCATGGATCCAAAAGGCCTGTAATTATTCAACATTGATACAACAATTGCTGCACAATGTTAACTGCTGAGGTGAAGAAAGTAGAAGCAATATATCAACTTTTGGTAGTCAAAGACTGTCCTTTGTGCCCCAAATCAATATTTATGATCATCAATTAGATGTAATGTGATAACAAGGCATTTGCAAGATCAGAAAAAAAATATTTTTGTCTGTGTGGTGCTGTGGGATTTGTCAGTTTTTGTCAGTTATGACTCTGTACGGGCACAGGAACTGCGACCATCTGGACACCTTTTGGCATCTGTTTTGTTTCATTTATTGATTCATTCAGGTCTTTCCAAACAAACAACAACAACAAAAAAAACTCCCTCTAGCAATATTTTGGCAACTTTATTGATGAAGATTTTAAAGTACTAATGGATAATAACATGTTGCATGGAAGCCATTAATTTTTCATTGATTACATTGCACAAAGAGACCAGGCAGAGCAAAGCAGTTATTCAATGGATTGGTATGTGGCATTTTTCACATGCTTTTTCGATGTTGAAAGTTACCACAAAGTGGTAATCAGCTGGACTACTAATGGTTGGAATTTCTAGGTAAAAATGTCCAATAGTCTCTCTTTTTGCCATTTTATTGTTATAAATCTAGAGTATGGAGGAAATCATAGTTTAATCCAAATAGATTGAAATGACATAGCAATCTGGTTACCTCGTGTTTGCTACATAATTGCCAGTTAACAACTATTATTTACAAATTAATTAATGTATTTTTTTGCACCTGCAGTATTATTTCCTTGTGTTATTTACCTTTATAACTCCATATACCAGCTGTCTTACACTATCCATTTTATTAATTTATAAATTTCATGGCATGTATCATCTCACACATTACTATTTCATACACAAGTGCCTAGTTTTAAATGAATGCATTAATACAAGAGTAAAGTTTTACTAATAGATATATAAAGTTTTTAATAAAAAAGTGGTGAGGTACCTTTCCTCGCCTTTTAGATAAATTGAGTTTTATATAACCCAAGAGTGACACAGAGATATATATGAAATACATAGCCTCTTGCGATCATAGAAATGATGGTAAGCTGACTGCATATTTTCCTGTGAATTTTGAAATTATTATTGCATAAATTTTGCTAGCATCTATGCAACTACATCAATAAACTGTTTTTAGAAACCCATTTAAAATATCCTATGGAGGGCACTAAATGTTGAGGGACCACTGTGCTTTCACTGTGAATAGTTGAGTTTTATGTGTGCTCAGAGACAGAAGGAAGGTATAGAGATATACAACAGTATTTATGCACAGAATTGCCACAGAGCTAGAAAAAAAGCAGCCATGGGAGTCTACAGTGGCTTTTGTTCCATGTTGATGGGATGTGGCCTTGATCTGACTCTAGAATCCATTAATTCTTTTGTCCTTCATATAGAAATTTATACAAGACAAACTACTGTAAAATTCTGGGAAAATCTGTTTGCTTTGTATGTCTTTGTATGATGCTACTCCTGGAAATCCAAAGCATGTGCTACGTTAAATTATTAATCTGTTGAAGACAATTGAAAAGTACCTTTTTATCTTCAACAGTCTCACCTCCCAGCAATCTCTAATTCCATTATATACATGTGTATACACACACAAACACCCCATGACATCAGAGTATAACCTGACTTTGAAACAAAAAGCAAAAGTTAAAAAATAAGGACCAACAGTTTATTCATAAAATTAATTAAATGCATTGTATATAAATAGCTTTATAACTGTATTTTGAGAACATAATTTATTTTTTTTTTTTAGTTGCAAATATTCCTTGCTATTCACAATAACATTTTGGCCTCAGTGGAGTCAAATAGAATTAATAGCTTTTTAAACTCTTCTTAGCTCAAATTAAATGATGCAGAAAGGAAAAATATCAGCAACTGATGTTTTATTACCTTTGCTTTTGTCATTATTTGACACATTTCTCGTTAAGGTCTGAAAAGTCTAATTTCAAAAGACTAAATACTAAAAGCAGGGAGAGATAGAAACCATACAGTATAATTTCTATAAAATTCTCAGTTAACAAAATTGTACTCCCGTAGAACTTTTCAAGAGTTCCCAAGTTCAATTTTTTTCTTTATTTTTTGCTCAATTTTTATCAAAAGTTAATTCTTTCTCATTAATCTCTACCATCCAAGGAAAGTAGATGGCATGATACAAAAGTGTTTCACATTCACATGCACTTTACACAACAAAGCTTTATTTGGAGAAACTTTTCTAAGAGAAACGGGGTTGAGGAAGTTGAATGAAGAAGACTGAATGTGTACTTTGTAAAACTACAGCACTCTCAGTATTTTTTGTAATGATTGGGGTGTTTTCTGTTGGGTTCACAGACAGGGACAAAAGATAAAATGACTAATTCAGTTGAAGCCAGGTCTCCTGAGTTCATAGAAAGGGCTTTAACAGCAAGATCAGAGGACACAGCACTGATTCTCTGCATGTTTCTGGTTTCCCATGTATTTAGCTGCCTTTAATCCAAAACTTTGGTCTTACTACTGGGTTACTGTCAACAAAATGAACAACTAAAGGTTCATTTGAATATCAGGGGGATGAAAATTCACCATCGTGGATGAGGTTTTACTAAGAGTTTATTGCAGCATCACTACCCCAAGTGTCACTGAGTCTTCCCTTTAAGTTGTAGGGGAACAGTTACCCTCAATCCCAATTCCACATGAGATGCTCATCTCAGTGTCCCATATGGATTCACTCATAGAGAAAAGCCTCTGGTATCAAAGCTGTCATAGGCAAGGATGAATTTCCTTTTATATACCGTCCTTTGAAAAATATCCCAGGTGTTTAGAGGACTGAATCTAACCGTTGATGAACAAAGTACCATGATAATAACATTGCAATGGTGGTTCTTGGAGTTCAGAGAGAGAGGGACCCTAAATTATTTATACAACAAGGTGATATTACTTGTAGCAAGCAAGGTGGAACAAAAAAAAATCACATTTCCAAATTAATTTCATTCATTAACTTAAATTTATATTAACTAATTTACATATACTACTTTCTCACTCTATCTGTTTCCAGTCTTCAATTAGCTTAATTTAGCCAGAAATCTCTAGATAGGTCACAGCGCTCAAGTTTAATAAAAAATGAGTGAAATAGGCTTAATAGAAATTCATAAGTTACCGATGTTCTTTGGAGTAACACATACATTATTTAGTTCTGAGAGATGCTCTACACTTTCAACCATATTTAAGCAACTAATTGTACTAGATATAATGTCCCTGTGTGAGTATCTTTCAAGATAGAAGACAGCTACTCAGCTCACTGGATTGCTCACCAAAGCAAAAACCAGCTCCTGGATATTGATTACTAGTATTAATAGTTTTAATGACAGAAGAATACTGCATAGAATAAACTAGAAAATCCCTAATTACTTTTAATGTTCCCTGAAGGGCTCTAAATGAAGGCAAAGAGATAAAGAGACAATTTCTGTAAAGTATGTTTTAAAGCATTGTGAAATAACGAATTTATTTGTTCGGTCACTGAGGATATTCCATCTCCAATGTTTGCTGCCAGTAATTTCGATAGAAGTGCCTCCATTCTGAAAATAAGATCCTCTCCTTTTTCTCTCTTTTCTGCCTCGTGTTGACCTGAGAAGTCCTCTAATAACAAACAGTATGCAAACTCACTCGTGAGGCATCACTAGAGAACTGAATTATGCAAAGCAAGGAAATGTGATATACTCCAGAGTGTATGATCCAGAACAGCTTTAAAGGGATGCTCTTTAGAATTTTGCTTCCTTTCTCCCCTGTATGTGATTGCATTTGACTTTGTTCTGGCCAAATAAATCAAACTGATATACTGAAAATCTCGAGAGGGGAACTGTTGGTATTCTAAGGGGAGAAAAGGGTAGAGACAAAAAAAAACCACAATAGAGGTAACAAGAAAAATCTGAAAGGAAAAGAAGGCTGAATTTTCCCTTGAGTCATTAAATTAAGTATATTTAAAAACATTCAAGCACAATATGTGGCTTTGTTATAAAAAAGTATTTTTTGAAAGAAAAATATCCATTAAATATTTCATTCATTCTGCAAAACGCATGTAGCAGCAAACAGTCTTTCAGCAAAAAAAATATGAAACAGGTTTTTTGAAACCATTTTGAAAAGTCAAAAGTTTTCAACAACTTGAATACCTTTTGTAAAATCCCAGGGAATTATGTATAACAATAGACAGTAACACAGAGGATTCTTTTAGCCAACAAACTCAGTTTTCAAAACATAACCGAAAATCACCAAAAGTTGCACCAATGAAATCATCAGTGTTGTACTACTGAACTGGTTTGGATTTCTAAGCTAATTGATGAAAACATTTTGGGGTACAAAATTTATTTTTATTATATTTTAACCATTTAATTTATTAAAGGAATTTACTTTCTACCTAAAACACGTACAGAACTCAAACACTTTATTTAATTTTTTAAGAGGAGCTAAGAATTCAAGAAATTTGAAATTGCATGTTTTGGTTGATTCTGCTAGCTGCCACACAATCCAGAGCCTAGGTCAAGAGAAAACAATATTACAAAAAAGTTCTTAAAACTCTTAAAAGCTAAAATGGCTTTATTCACTATTAACTTAAATTATTTCTCCTGATATTAAAATGTTGGGACACAGAAATACCAAGATAATCATCAAATCATAGAATAGTTTGGTTGGAAAAGACCATCACGATCATCTAGTCCAACCGTAAACCCAGCATTGCCAAGTTCACCACTAAAGCATGTCCCCAAGCACCACATCTACACGTCCTTTAAACACCTCCAGGGATGGTGACTCCTCCACTTCCCTGGGCAGCCTGTTCCAATGCTTGACAACCCTTTCAGTGAAGAATTTTTTTCCTAATATCCAACCTAAACCTCCCCTGGTGTAACTTAAGGCCATTCCCTCTTGTCCTATCACTTGTTATTTGGGAGAAGAGACCAACACCCACTTCACTGTAACTATTAAGAGAAGTGGATCTCTTCACACTTGTGGATTTTCCAAGCATTTTCAAAACCAGCTCTAGCTACTATCTCTTACAGTTCAAACAGTTCAAGCAAAAAAACACTTGAAAAAAAATGATTTCTCTTCTTCTCAGTTGGGAAAATGAATTAATTGGCTTATAAGGCAGCAGAGAAGGTCATGACTTCAGTTTCTAGTGATTACGATCACTTCAGGTCTAGTGTCTCAGAGAAGGTCGGCAGTAGAACCAGAAAACCAGTTCACATACTAATATTCTAAATTTGATGTCAGAAATACAAATTGATTCTTGTCTCCAATTAATATGGCTTCGCTCTTTTCATTTTCACATGCTGCTTCTAATCAATCACAAATTGGAATACTGGAATTTTCTTCCTGAAGATGAGAAATTACACTGATTTCCTTTTCTAAAACACATTGAAACTGCTAATAAGAAATGTGGTAATTGTACACCTACATTTCCTTTAATTTCTTTATTTACTGGGGAATTTAAGGTGGAATTCATGTTGCCTATCTTTAGATGTCTACAGCATAGATCTTAACATCTGAACTACCTGTTTAAGGCTGTACCTGCATTAATACCTTAATTCAAAGCAACATTGGTGGGGTTTTTTTTCAGACAAACTGTAGTTAAACACTAATTAATCCTAATTAAGCCTAACCCAATGCTTACAAAGTGTTGACTTGATTTGCAGAGCAGGTTCTGCTGGGTGGAATCATTTTAAAATGAAACTGAACTGGAGGAGGTTGGCCCCAGGATGTCTCAAGTGCTATTAGAGACCCAACATTACAGCCATTGACTGCTCCATCAGACAGCCTGGAGCTGTATGGTTGACGATGGTTGTCTGCTCCATCAGACAACCTGGAGCTGTATGTATGTGTGACGATGATACCATTTGATCTGAGGACTGAGTCTAGTCCTAGTGTAAAAAAAATTCTCTTGTGGTCTAGGGTGAGTCAGCTCAGAGTAGTTGTTACTTTAGTCTTCTGAAAGCTGTTGAGCATAACAGGACCTGCAGACACTGAAAATCAAGTGAGAAGGTTCTTCCCACAATGACATAAAGGTTAGTGATGTTTCTCTGCTTGTTCTTTATTTTTTTGCAGTCTGTTTTTTGGTTGTTGTTGTTGTTGTTGTTGGGTGCTATTTTATTCTATTTCATTGCTTTATTTAAGCTTTTGATAAAGTTATGCTCCGTAGTAGGAATGTGCAATCATGTTGACAAGATCTCTAAATAAAATTCCTATTTTCACGTAAAAATAAATCTGAGTAAAATGTGGAAATAAACCACTTTACATATCTTCTGATTAGGCAAGCAGCCCAAAAAGGTTTGAAATACAGAAATTCAGTGTTGGTACCAGTAGGAAACTGGAATGCATTTTGAATTATATGGTGGTACTCTGTGTATGGAAAACAGGTACCTAAGAATCTGCTAATAGATAAGTATTCCTTCTGTTGCTTTATGGTCATACCAAAAGGTTTATTTAGATTTTTATCATTTATTTTTTTACTCTTAATAAAATCTTTCTGGTATAAAAGGAACACTAAAAGAATAGTTTACTAAAAAGATCAATATTAAGAGGTCAAAACTAAAATGAGTCTATAACCTGCAGCTTCACCTGTGTAGATCTCTCCTCTTAACTTAGAATATTTTATCCCAAAGATTAGAATATTTCTATTAATATTGTGGCTTATATAACATACACTGAAATCAAGGGGATTCATAGGTTTGAATCTTGGAAATACTGAGCACAACAGCAGCTGAAGAGACTTGGCACATCTGATGAATCATTCAGCCAACCCCAGAAAGGATTATACTTTCATTACAAACTTTTGACACATTTCTTTGTGAAATCAATATATTACACTGAATCATCCCATCATATTTGTAACATTACAGAGACTGGGAAAAAATGATGCCTTGTTATGATAATGTCATTTTAGTCCTGGCAAATAAGAAATTTCGACAGGCTGATGAAGTAATACTTGATTTCTCTTGTAGTTGTGTGTTTAGTGCTTATTTATCTGTAGACCTTATGCCATAAATAAAGCTAATATTGCACATGACAATATGGATCTCTGATAATGACGTTATTAAGAGGAATGCCTGAATGTGGATAGTAATATTGCCAAATGACATAGCAATGAAATAACATAATTTATTCCAGAAATTACAGTGCTTTATTTTTTCTACTCAGAATGAGGGATGTTTTAGTAGCACAATTTTCAGAATGTGTTACAAAGAATGTGTAATACAAGAAAGCTGAATCAGAAGAAAATTGGTTTAAAATGAAATTATTTTCTTATATAATTACTTAATTATTTTGTTTAACATCTATAGAGTAATTCAATGTTTACAAAAAGGGTGGTCTAACCCCTCTGATCATGTGGCTACAGGAAAAGCATATTGATTTATGAGTTAGGTCACATGTCAAAACTAATCTAAACATTTCACTGCCATGCACTACAAATGAAGTACCCCAGGAAATGCTTTACGTGGTTACAAGTGTATTACAGAGTAATCAAAAGTCAAAGCCTGGATTTGTAAACCAAGATACAAAGAAAGATGGCAAAGCAGGAAAATTACTAGCTATTGGTGCTCTCAGAGAGAAAGAAAACCAAGTGTCCTTATTAGGATTAAAAACCCTCTGTGTCCTGGAAAGACATCTGCAGGCAAATCAGTTTTCCCATGAGGCATCTGTGTATCAATAGGAAATGCACCAGTATGTCATATAGCACTGGAAGGCTCTATGGTCCATTAAATACAATCTAGCTCGATCACTCAATTGCTTCATGGACTGGCTATGTTTGGTGTTGAAACGTGCCCCCTTGCTCCCCCACTTTTGTTAAATTCTCACATAGTTTTCTAACTGCTGTTATTATCAGAAACCTTCTGTGGTTTAACATCAATTCATAAATATTCATGGTTAATTTAAACTTCTTGCCCTTGTGCCATTGTTATCATTTCACAGGAGGTCGCTCTTCTCCAGTGACCATCTTCTAATTATTACATGTATGAAAATATTTACGTCTCTCAGGCTTTGGTTTGCTTGGATGAAAAGAAAAAAACCCCAAGCTGTCATCCACATTTCACAAGGGAGCCACTTTGTTTCTTAATGTTCCTGTGACCTCTCTTCTGCATCCATTCCATCTGTAATTAATCCATCATACCACAACTGTATGAAGTGCTCTATACAAGGTCTAAACAGTTCCTGGGATCACAATAATTCCCTGTAATTAACAAAAATGTTCTTCCTGATACATCTTATTATTTGCCATTTCCATGGCTTCATCATAGTGGAAGATTGTCACATAATCATCAAAACAAGAGACAGGCAAAGTCTTACAAAACAAACACTGTCAATGCATCTGGTTTACCTGTTATTGGCACCAGGAACATGCTAGGAAGGGTCATAAAACAAACATAAAAGCTGTTGTTCCCATGGGTGGACCAGATGTACAAAATCATTACTTTTATTTTTGTCAAAATAGGGTATGGAGATTAATAAAAGTTCCATAAAATAATACTGATAATATTTTGCTTTCTGTTAGCAATAGCATATGGGTGTGTGCATATGTACATGAGTCGAGAAAGAAAGACAGACAGGGCAATTTATTTGATCATTAAGTTAAAACATCTGATGCAGAAAAATGCAACAATGACCCAAAGCTACTTCTTCAGAGGCGGCTTCTTTTATAGGAGTCATTTCAACTCAGCTCTTCAAATGTGCAAATCCATTACACTTCATACAAGCTTTTATTTTTAAGTAAATAATACTTTATTTATTTCATGGCAAGAGTAGTAAAAAGGATAATACTACTCTAGGTTGTTTAGTACATGGCAAAAGGAATTAAGAACTTACAGAACCAGGACTGAGCAAATATTTTGAATCAGTATTCTGAAGATCAGCAGCAAGACCATAAAGTGGGGAAAATACTGGTAGAATCTGAACTGAAAGAATAACATTCAGTCAGAAATAAAGAAGAAAATATGCTTAAGGAGAAAATAATTTCCTTTCGGTGGGGAAAAAAAAAATCCATTCTGCAGGCACTTTTCACCACTTAAAAAGAGCTGAGTTTAGGCTAAACTTTTATCTACATTTGGCATTTTTTTTTTTCAGGCAAAGTGATGATACTCGTTTTATGAGTAAACAAAAAAAAAAAAAAAAAAAAGGAGAAACGAAAAAAACCCTTTAAGCAACTTTTACCAGGGAAAAAAATATCTCCTGGACATCATTTACCACATCATGGGAAGCAGATAGAATTTCATTTCAAGGAGGCTCTAAAAAGCATCCTTAAAATTCAGAACTTCAGCAAGCAAAACACCTTCACTTTATCCATAAGCACCAACCAAACTATGGACAGTAGTGATGGATTTGAATATCACATAACCCTCTTGGTTGGAGAGGATGTGTTTTCACACTGTGCTTTGCTGGGTTACATGATGCAGAGACTTCAGCAACATATAAAATAGAATGTGTATTAAATTAAAAAAAAAATCAGCTTAACAGTATTAGTAAAGTTAAATATTTGATAGAATAAAACTTCATAGTTTCATTGTATATTGCAATTAAACATATATAATGTATTGCAAGTGGTGGTGAAAGTAAACTTGAAAACATTCAAATTTACTTGGTACTTTTTAGATATTTTTATGTTAGAACCATAAACCAAGTTTAACATTTCTTGTTCAAAATTTATCTATGCCACAAATTAATTACTCAATTAATGGGTCACTTTCAGGGAATTTTTTTTTTTTTTTGAGGTTATGTTAGAGGAGAAATCCACATTTATTTTTTCTAGGTTTTATGAAAAGGTAGCAATCTTTTTAGCAGAGAACATGAACCAAGGAAAAAATACCAAATCATTTGTATTTGTAACAAAATGAATGATCACTGAAGCAGTATCAAACACTCACAGTCCCATTTTCTCTCTAGTGTTTTATCAAATGATTTAAAAATGACTCATGTAATTTAAATGCTCCATAAAAAAGGAGACTTGTGTTGTTCTCTAAAGTTTCTAGCTGCAAGATAGGCTTGCAACGTGATTTGTTACGTGAAGCAAAATAATTGATCAAACCTACAGAGTTCCACAGAGCTATCAGTCACACAAACAACCGAACAGAAACAGACCCAAAAACTCACAACTTCTAAGTTATGCCTGCACCTTGGTGTGGGATGAAAAAACTGCTGATAAAAACAGTTGCAAACAGAACTGTATATTAAAAAAAAAAAAAAGTAAATGAAAAATCTTTTTTTCTCCATAAAAAATAATATCTCAAAGGTAAAGAGAAGACAACTGACAAAAAGTTGAAGTCAGGCATATCTGTAAAATTTTGTAGAATTATCACTTATCAATTTACATTGAAATTAAATAAAAATACCTGTCAGTCAGCAGAAAACACACCACAGTAATTCTGAGTTCTAATGACATCTGCAGTTTTAAGTGGTTACTTGTACCTGTAGTGTCCTAAATTCTCGTTAAATGCTGTAATCACTCCATCAGTTCCCACAGATTTGGGACACTTATTAGGATATGTCTAGAGCACAGAATGTTTGAGAATGAAAGGAACTTCTGGAGGTCATTTGATTCAGCCTCCCCCTGCTCAAACAAGGCCACCTAAAGCTGGTTGACTGGAACCATGACCAGGTACCTTTTGAATATCTCCAAGGAGGAAGACTCCACAATCTCCCTGGGCAACCTATTCCAGTGCTTGGTCACCCTCACAGTAAAAAAAATGTTTCCTGATGTTCAAATGGACCCTCCCATGTTCCAATTTGTGTCCATTGCCTCTGGTCCTGCCTCTGGGCACCACTGAAAAGAGCCTGGCTCTGTCCTCTTTAGAGCCTTCCTTGAGGTATTTATATACATTGATAAGATGCTCCTGAGCTTCCTCTTCTGCACAGTCCCAGCTGTCTCAGCATCTCCTCATAAGAGAGATACTCCAGTTCCTTAATCATCTTTGTGGCCCTTTGTTGGACTCTTTCCATTATGGAATCTTACCTGAGTCCGTGTCTTGTGTACTGGTGAGCTCAGAACTGGACACAGAACTCCAGGTGTAACCTCAGCAGTGCTGAGTAGAGGGGAAGGATCACCTCCCTTGACCTGCTAGCAATATTCCTGATGCATACCAGGATACCATTAACTTTCTTTGCAACAAAGACACATTACTGGCTTATCTTCAACCTGATGTCCACCAGGAACCCCAAGGCCTTTTCTGGGAAGCTGTTTTCCAGCTCGGTGGCACCCATCATGTACTGGTGCCTGGGGCTGTTCTTCCACAGTTGCAAGACTTTGCACTTCCCCTTGTCAAACTTCATGAGATTCAGAGCAGCAGAAAACATATCACAACCAATGCCTGTAGCTG
>NW_010325338.1:0-1565 GCF_000700745.2 Antrostomus carolinensis | reverse complement strand
TTCCTGAAAGAAAAATGTGTGCCTTCAGAAGAGCTCACTGTTAACTGTTTCTACCAACGGAAGTACCTGATCTGCAAAGTACACGTTGCATTAAGTGGAGTATGAAACTGTTATGTCTTTGTTGGTGAATCAATAGCAAGTCATCAATATTGATATCAAGGCAATGTGTCAAATATCTGTGGAAAAAAACAAAAACCCTTTGATGTTACTATCAACTTTGGCAGAGCAATACACATATATGACTAGAGATGTTGAGGTGAGTAACACCAACGGACCTATTAGATGGATTTGTACTTTTCAATTTCCTGGCAAAGGTGTTCTGTTCTGCCCGCTGATGTCACTAAAAGGTGGAATATTGTGAGGGTAAGGCTTAAATTTATCTCTATTTAAAATACATTTCATGTAGTTTCAGAATTCATTCTGGCCTTGACTCTGTGTGTGCAAGTGCCCTCAAACGTTGGCAACCGGCAAGGTCTCCTTAATTTAGCAGACTTGCAACCTTGTCAAAGTCCTCTTTCAGTTTCCAAGTGCCCTATCTTTCATTTTCATAATTGGTATTGCAGAGAAGACTAAATGCAAAGTCAGGAAATTAATTTAGATATGATGCCTTGATCTGCGTTTCTTTAATTCAGCTTGATGTACTCAATTATGGGTCACTTTCAGGGATGTTGGACCACAAGTGTGTAACTAAGGGGGCCAAAAGCTAAATCTCAGGAAGAAATAGTTTGACCTGCTAAAATAACAGAAAGCATTCTGAAGGATTTATATTCAGCTGTAATGTTCAGAAAGAACTCTTCACAGAAAGAAGAGAATCAGTACATATATATATATATATATATATATATATATATAAAAATCCCAATTTACAGCGGGAAAATGAAGAACATAACGAATTGTAAACATGTAATTCTAAGCTTACATAAAAAGTGCTCAATGTTAAATGGGAGATAAACAGCTCTCCTGAATTAGAGCCTTAATTGTGATGAAAAAGTTTCCTTTTACCTTTAATACCTCATGACCTGGGTAAATAAAGATTCTGTATCCTGTCCTGAAGGACACTCAGGCACAGAAATGTTTCACAACATGAAGGCTTTTTCCAGAAGAAATGCTTCCATAGTCCTTCTTCTTGAACAAGGATGTTCTGAGCCTGGTCCTTCCCCCCCCGCCATCCCCCAAAGAAAAGGGGTAATCTCACCTGTCTCAACATAGTTCACCTAGTTGGACTTATCTGAGGACTTCTTCTGGCTTTGTCATGGCTCACTTCTTTTTTCCTTCTTCTGCTGACTTATTCTGGTTCCACTGGATGTTGTACCTGCTGCTCTCCATTCTTTGGTCTGATCTTATTCTTGTTTTCTTATATCCTGTTTGTGCAACTACACCGCAAATCTCTGGTTCTCCCCTTTGTGGTTCCATGTGACTTTATACAGAGAGAAAGAGATAAACACAAGTAACTGTGTGGGATTGAGTGCACCATCAGCAAGTTTGCTGATGACACCAAGCTGTGTGGTGCGGATGACACTCTGGAGGGAAGGGATTGACAGGCTGGAGAGGTGGGGCCTGTGCTA
>NW_010325337.1:115821-126265 GCF_000700745.2 Antrostomus carolinensis | reverse complement strand
ACACTGAACAGTTTGGTGTGATCACCGTTGAAAATTGGATTAGAGACCTCCTGAGTTCCTTTCCAACCTGAGTTATCCCAAAATCTTGTAATCCAGCAGTCAGTGTACAAGCACCTAATTGCTCTCACCAGTTCACCTTATTAAACCAATAGATTTCATATGCATTGAAAAAACCCCACATGCTCAGGTACATAAACACAGTTTTCAAAAAGATCTATGATGGTAGGTGCTTCTAAAGACTTTCTGTCTGCATCTTTAGGTGCCTTAATTTCCTGGCCCAGAACTTAGACCCCAGAGCTTGAAGTCACATGTTGCTTAAGAAGTTAACTCCTATGTGCTTTCTTTTTCCTATTTTCCACTGACACTGGAGTGCTGACTAATATAACAGAATAGTCTGAACATGATAAGTGGCTGTTGTTACTACTATTCTAGACTTCTGCGAAAAATGATTTTAACATGTTTGTTTTTTTCCATGGCATTATAACCACAAGTTGAGCTTTGTCTGTGATGTTAGATATTGAGCACTGTTACTTGAAGTTTTATATTAAGTCTTGGTTTTGCCATATACTTACCCTTGGGGGAAAAAAAATACTATTGCCTGCTCATCGCCCCATCTGCCCACCTTGTCCTGTTCATCTCCACCTCAACTCTTTTGTTTACCAGGCCTCTGTAATGATATTCTGCGGTGGAGGAAAAAATGACCAACAGCAAGATGTCTTCAGGCATCAGGCATCAGCACTTTATTGAAGCTTTGCACTGCTTATATATCCTTTTTTCCCCCAGCACGCCCCAAGCACACAGCATTCTTTCACTTTTGATTCGTTACCGCTTATCAGACATGCGGCAAGCACGTGCCTAAATAATTGACATGATTGGATACCGCCTGTTCACGAGCCATTCTTTTACTTCTGACTGGTTACTAATTCCGGCACATAAACAATCTCTTATCTTGTCTCATACACATTCTTTCTTGTTATTCTGGTTTTTGTTGTTTCATTTTATTTTTGCTCAAGGTCAGGAATTAATTGCTCAAGGCTGAGGCCGCCTGCAGCTTCAGCTCTTAAAGCACCATCAATGTTCCAGTACCCACTTGCCATGAAGTCTCTTTATGATCGCATTTCCTGCCCAAGTTACACCACTAGCATGTGTCTACACTGCAAGTGCCTAATGAAAAAATTCTTTTTGTGCAAGTGCATACATTCCCTGTACTGACAATGGAGGTAGAGAGGGAATTCTACTTGAAGACTTCCAGAAGGAAGTCCTGGATATTTAAATATAGGTCTTCTTAAAGTGCTACTCCTTCACTGGCTGCACTGGAGACTCTCCAGGAATTGCCTTTACAGATATTGTTTTACTAAGGATCTCATATTTGGGCATTGGCTGGATGCCTATATGAGGCAGAGTGTATCCAATCCATAGCTCTCATCAAATTCAGATGCTAGATAAAGAAAACTGTTATTCAGTAGTACAGACATTTTCTGTTATTTATGTTAGTAGAGGCAGTAAGTATTTTAACCAGGAGTTCTCTACTGTGTCTTTTTACCAAATCTAACCTGCGTTTTAGAGATATACTGTCAGACAATTTTTCAGGCTCTAAATTATCACCCTTTTCCAAAGAGGACATTGAGCAAAGAGCCTCTACTGATGAGCACTTGGTGGGGAAATGACAGAAGCCAACAAACTTATCTGTCTGCACAGGGAGGATGGCATAATCCACGTATAAAATTAAGATCCACTCCTTAGAGGAATTCTGTCATTTCACCTTTGATAGGCTTTAATTCTTTCATTTCGCTTGAAGGTCTCTGTAAAAGGGCACCTCACCTTTTAATTATTTACACCAAAGTCTTCTTGATTCACATTTAATGGAAACACACAGGTCTTAAAAAATGAATGAATCTCTTTATCATAGACTATAATGAGGCTATATCTATGGTAATTAATTTAAGAGAATGGCATTCAGCTGGCATATACTATAATTATGTTTTAATATTGAAGCTGATCTTTGCAACTAACTAAAATGAATTAATAAAATATGTTTTATTAAAGCTAAGCAGGTTATTATTATTATTGCTCCATGGATTTCAAATTCTTCTAAAACAGCATCTTTTTCTGGTGGCAAATGCTCAGTTCACTTTCACTTTAAGTGTTCTTAAGACCATAGTGATGTCAGAGTGGTTTGTCTGTGTTTTCCAAATTAGAAAATCAATCAAAGATAATCTGTAGTTGACTGCTATGTGTGTTTTTTAGGCCTGCATAGATATTAATATATAGAAGTACTAAATGTAGCAGTAATCATTATTATACTAGTTTTACAGACAGTAGATCAATGACATCTCATGTCTATGTTAATAGCATGGGAATAAGATGTTTTGTTAGTTGGAAGCCTGTAGCTAGTGGTGTTCCCCAAGGGTCAGTACTGGGTCCAGTCTTGTTAAACATATTCATCAACGAGCTGGACAAAGGGACAGAGTGTACCCTCAGCAAGTTTGCTGATTACACAAAACTGGGAGGAGTGGCACCAGAAGGCTCTGCTGCCATCCAGTGAGACCTGGACAGGCTGGAGAGCTGGGAGGAAAGGAATCTAATGAAGTTCAACAAAGGCAAATGTGGAGTCCTGCACTTAGGGAGGAGTAACCCCAGGAACCAGTACAGGTTGGGGGTTGACCTGCTGGAAAGTAGCTCTGCAGAGAAGGACCTAGGAGTCCTGGTGGACAGCAAGTTAACCATGAGTCAGCAATGTGTCCTTATGGCCAAGAAAGCCAAGGGCATCCTGGGGTGCATTAAGAAGAGTAAGACCAGCAGGTCGAGGAAAGTTATCCTCCCTCTCTATCATGCCCTAGTGAGGCCACATGTGGAGTGCTGTGTCCAGTTCTGGGCTCCCCAGTTCAAGAAAGACAGGGATCTTCTAGAGAGCGTCCAGTGGAGGGCTACAAAGATGATTAGGGACTGGAGCATCTCTCTTATGGAGAAAGGCTGAGAGGCCTGGAGAAGAGAAGACTGAGAGCAGATCTTAACAGTGCTTATAAATACCTACAGGGCAAGTGCTGATATGGTGGGAACAGACTCTTTTCAGTGGTGCTCAGTGACAAGCCAAGGGCAAAGGGCACAAACTGGAACATAGAAACTTCCATCTGAAGATGAGGAAGAAGTTCTTTACTTTAAAGGTGACAGAGCACTGTAACAGGCTGCCCAGAGAGGTTGTGGAGTCTCCTTCTCTGGAGATAATTCAAAACCTGCCTGGATGCAGTCCTGTGCAACCTGCTCTAGATGTACCTGCTTTGGGAGGGGTGTTGGACTAGATGATCTCCAGAGGTCCCTTCCAACCCCTACCATTCTATGTCTCTGTGATTCTTTTGCTGTTTCATATTCTAAACACAAAGTGTCCCCTCAGACATTCCTGTGTTTCATTGATCTTGTTTTTCCCAAAGCCTTCCCCAAAGTAGGTATAATGGACTTCATCTGTTCATCAGGATCTTATCCTCCATTGGTTGCAGGCAATTTGAGTTGATTCCTTTGAACTCACAAAGCTGGTCATAGGCTTAGTTTCTGTCTCCAAGTTCTTTACTCTCCCAGCAATTGTGAACCCTGCTCCTTATTCTTCTTGCTAACTGAACAGGCCAGTTTTCTTGTTCTCTTGTAGTTCTTGAAGTTCTTACCTTGCTCTCAGTCTAACCAGCTCACTATTTACACACACACAGTTAATTATATATTTATACTTTATATATGTGCAATAAAACCATATATATCATATAGGTGTATATAATAACATATGGACAAATATTTAAAATTATGTATGCATATGCACAGGTGCATACATGCTTCTATAAATAAACTGGGGCTGGCATGGATAAAATTTGACAATGCTGCGACATGTATTTATCAAATGTAAACTATAGAGATAAATTAAAAAAATCATTTTTTTTTTAATTAAAACAAAAATTAGATAACATGATGTTTTAGACATACCTATTTGGCAAATTAGAATAGTATTTTAAACAGGTTTGCTCAAGTGTTTCATCAGATAACTCAGTGCAAAACATGATTGCACACACTGGCAGGACAAGTTGATGCAAATAGAAAGCTGTGCAACTGATGTTTTGTTAGATCATATTTCAGAACTAATAATGTGTGTTTCACTCACTACTCTTCCAGAGAAACTTAAAATAAAAAATTGCTACTGGAATGGTATTTTATTTCCAAACAAAAGATACACAAAGACATGGTTACACAAACCAAGGCCTGGGTTATGACTTCATTATGATGATTATGATTTCCCAAAATCAACTATAAAGTCCATTATAGTAATTTATTAGATTTTTGTTTATAATGCAACTCTGGATCTTTTCAGAAGAAAATTAAACTAACTGTGTATTTTGTTTTTAGGCAAACACGGTCCATTAATCCTGCAACATTGTATTTACTTTTTACTGATTTTGAACACTGAGGCAGAAGAATACCACTAACCAGAAAGAAATGATGTTAGCTGCAATGCCATTTCCATTCTCTCCAGGGATATGTATATGCTTTGGAAAAACCAGTTTTTTAACTTTTTGATACTCTGACAGCCCATACAGCGACAAGAACAAGAAGTGGCTGGAACTAATAGCTGAACATATTCACAACATGAGATAAAAAATTGAATTTCTAGATAATTCCCGTACAGGTACAATTTGGGTCATTTTAATAACTTTTTTTGTTATTTCTAAAACAGTACTGTTTTTTCCATCATATAGTGGTAAATGAAAAAACACTTACATTTAACTATTCCTTATATAATTGCTTTCATACTTTTTCAT
This sequence comes from Antrostomus carolinensis, assembly GCF_000700745.2. NCBI lineage: Eukaryota > Metazoa > Chordata > Aves > Caprimulgiformes > Caprimulgidae > Antrostomus > Antrostomus carolinensis. The sequence goes on along the minus strand of NW_010325337.1, from coordinate 121,469 downwards.
TGCTTTTATTAGAGAGACTGCATTTCTATGATAAACTAAAATGAACTATGAGCTACTATATGTTGCAAGTATTTTATTCTTATCTCCCTATGCTGTTTATGGTACCTTCTTCCTTTCTGTTTGTTGTATATATCTGTTTGCTGAAATCACTAGTAAAATGAAAGGGGTGATTGCCTGAAAAACATGTAAGAAATAGGACATTTTGCATCATATTCAAAGACCGCTTATCAGCTATTCACTGTCAGACAAAAAGGACATTTCCAGTAAGAACCAGAGAGGTCTGTCTTGGTGTAGTATTATTGAATTGTTTTGTTAATGACTTTGACCTCTCATTAGAAGTGATTTGTAAAATTTATGGATGGCTTCCTGCCTCATCAGTACTGAAAGACAAGGATGAAAATGTAAAATGCCTGTGCTAAATTAGAGAGACGGTTTGATTTCAACAAGAATAAAGCAGTGTAGACAAAAGCAAAGTGCCTCATCTAAGAAAGGAGAAATGGAATTCGTAAATACAAAATGGGGACTCATTGTCTCAGCAGCATTATTGCAGAAAAGGATCTGGGAATAATAATTACCACAAATTGAATAAGAGTCAGAAATATAATGCTGCTGTGAGAAGCAAAAATAAAAGCCACAAAAAAATATTTCACTCCAGGATATATTATCAGCAACATAAACTATGTGAAGGAATCTTTTCCAATCAAATGTACCTAGTACCAGAGAAGCTTTTTGAAGAGTGCTGTGTCCACCTTTGAGCACTGTACTTTGGCAGACAGGTTCATGAGTTGGAGACGGGCAACAACAAAACGAAAATCAGGTTAAACAGCCATCCAAAGAATAGCAACTAGAAAAAAAACATCTTGTTTAGGTTTGAAAAGAGAAAGCTAATGGAGAATATAACAACTTCAAAATACAGTTTAAAGAGGAGAAAGTGCTGAGTTGTCCTCAAGGTTCGCTGAATGTGAAACAAGAAACAGCCGATGTAATTTACCACAGTGAATGTGCAGATTTGATATGTGGAAAATCTTAACTAGGAGGTGAGTTAGACATTACTGCAAGCAAGCAAGAGATATAAGAATAAGGAAGGTCTTAAAAGACATAGATTTGTGTTAAATGATGTAATTTCAAATGATCCCCTTGGCCTCAAAGTGAATGATGTCTCCTCTGACTGCGCCTTCTCTCTCTGAAAGAAATTCAGGGCCACTGCAGGAATAAAGTAAATTTGACCTCCCTGTGCTGATAAAAAAAAATAAATAAAAGCCTAAACAAACAACTTATCTTTTGGGTCTCCTGGATGTTTAGACAAGGAGATTGAAAGCAGGAATTTAATAAGAAACATCAAGTTGCCTCTTTGTACAATTTTGATGAGTTTTCATATAAATTAAATAATTAATGAGATCATTTGATAAGATGGATGTATATTTCTGATACCAGTTAAATTAAAAATTCCACTAAAGAACCAAATAGTTCCTGGATTGGAGAGAGGGAAGTTGTGCTTAAGTAGTTCAGCCTGTTTGTCTCATTAAAAAGGCGACTTAAAGACAACGTGATTACAGTCTATATATACCTCCATGAAAAAATATATGGAGCTCTATGGTGTGATATTTGCACAGGTTAATTCTTGGCCCAGGACCTTGCTTCTAAAGGCATTTGTTCCAATCTGTATAGAAACATAGTATGCCCATGGGGACAATCAAAGCAGAAAGCAAACTTCTGGTGCTCTGAATTGCTCCCAGGAGGATCCTATCTCTGCCTAGAGACAGAGCCCAGGGAGACTACCTCCCTGGGGTATAGTTAGACTCACTGACTACCATCCTGGATGCCTCCCTAATTTAGCAGCTGACAGCTGAAAGCAAAAGACAGACAAATTCAGAGTTTCGAGCAATGACAGTGATTAAGCTTTGGAAGATGCTGGAAGGAAGTGGCATATCTCTTGCTATTTTTAAATCAAAGCTGGATATCTCTCTGAAAGTTTTTCACTACTCAAACACAAGGCAAGATTCAATCAAACAAAAGTCACTGGTCTCACTACAGGAATGAGTGGCTAAAATGGAAGGACCTGTGATTTAAGAGGGTGATCTAATGGCTTAAATAGGAGCTAGAAATTGTTTTATGTGAGCTGTAAGAAATATGTAATAGGCTACTACTCAAAAATAAGATAATTTCAGTCTACTCTTTAATCTACTTTTTTCTTTCTTTCTAGGATTAAAACAGTAAAAATTGATATTTGTTGACAAGCTAAATTATTTGTGGTTTTAACTAGCACTCTACTGCTGTCAAAAGCACTGATAGGACCTGATGAGAACAGTCCATGACATTTTAGCCTCTCTTTGTCATCCTTTATTGAACTAACTTTATTTGCATTTCCCTTATTTCTATTCTTACACCTACTAAATATTTAAAACATTGTAAGAAGTTCAGTATTGTAGCAGGATGTGCAATGGTGGTCCAAAATTATTTTTTTTAAACTCTTAGGGGGAAAAAAACTAAAGCACAGTAATCTATAAGCTATGCCCTACTTCCCTTCCCTGCTTGTCTGCTATAAACTTTCTGCCCTGACTTGGGGGTTATAAAGGTAACACCTCAGAAAGGGCTTTTCAACATGGACATTTTTAGAAGCTGTTATTAGTGTTTATGTTGTTGCTTATTAAGCAAGCTTCCACATAAAGTATTCAAAAGAGAGGGTGCACATACAAATATGCCTATGACCAAGAGGAAACTCAGCTTGGACCATGATATTAAGGTGATGATACTGGTTGCAGTCTTGTACCTAAACACTTGCTCTCTGTTACAAGATGAAACAGCTGCAATTCCACACAGTGTATTTTGTGGTATAAAAGAGCTTGGCATTATTCTGGGCAATGGAGTTAAAAAGAGCCTTCTTTTCCTAAATCAAACTGACAGTATTGTGAAAGGAATGGGTTGAAGGCAGTACTAGGAATATTCATGTTGTGAAAAGATAAGGAAATGGGGAAAAATTGAATAACCAGTTGTCAGAAAAATTTATGTTCTGTAAAAGAAAACTCAGCGTCCGGAATTTCTTCCTTGGTTGGAATTCATGTAAGGGGAAAAATAATTTTAGTGTACTGAAATATAATGAAAATATATCCAATAGTTTTAAATCCTATTTTAATAGCAGTAGTTTTGTGAAAATATTCAGAACATACTTTCAATTTTGACTTGTAAGAGATATGCTGTCTTCATTGGTACTATGGGGGTTGACCTGCTAGAAAGCAGCCCTACAGAGAAGGACCTGGGAGTACAGGAGGATGACCAGTTGACCATGAGCCAACAATGTGTCTTTGTGGCCAAGAAGGCCAATAGTCTCTTGGGGTGCATTAAGAAGAGTGTGACCAGCAGGTCAAGGGAGGTGATCCTTCCCCTCTACTCTGCCCTCGTGAGACCGAGTCTGAAATATTGTGTCTGGTTCTGGGTCCCCCAGTTCAAGAGACATAAGGAACTTCTGGAGAGAGCCCGGTGGAGGGCTACAAAAATGGACTGGAGCATCTTTCTTATTAGGAAAGACTGAGAACTGGGTCTGTTTAGCCTAGAGAAGAGAAGACTGAGAGGAGATCTTATTAATGTTTATAAATATCTAAAGTGTGGGTGTCAAGAGCATGGGGTCAGACTCTTTTCAGTGGTGGCCAGCGATAGGACAAGGGGCAACGGGCACAAGCTGGAACACCGAAGATTCCACTTAAACATGAGGAAAAACTTCTTTACAGTGAGGGTGACGGAGCACTGGAACAGGCTGCCCAGAGAGGTGGTGGAGTCTCCTTCTCTGGAAATATTCAAAACCCGTCTGGACGCTTTCCTGTGCAACCTGCTGTAGGTAACCTGCTTTGGCAGGGGGCTTGGACTAGATGATTTCCAGAGGTCCCTTCCAACTCCTACCATTCTGTGATTATTCTAACTGGCAATTAAAAAAAAGGAAAAAAAAAAGGAAAAAAAAAAATTCTCAGATACAGAAACCCAAGCTTTGGCAGCAAAAAGTGGGTAGACTGTTGAATGTAGTAAACACACAGTTGATACTGAAATCTGTAAAAGCTGGAGGTATTCCTCAGTTCTCAAAGTTAAGGCATAGATGGAGATGTCTAACTTCAGTCTACAAGCTTGAAAATATTGATGTGAATTCCTGATTCAAGTTTTCCCTGTATCTTAGGCAAAGTTTGCTATTATCTCATATGAGAACTATTATCTTATGAAAGATCTGTGCTCATTTTTTACCAACATTTTCTGAAAATTTCTGTGGTTCCTACCATCACCTGAAGAAAAAGTTGATTTAATAATGAAGTAATTATTCTGTGAAGTGACTAGAACAGCTGGTTTCTGTGTTCTAGATAATGTTCTTAACAAGAAACCATAAGCTATTTTTTTTGTAAATGCAACTGTCATTGTACCGTAGTTATACCATTTTTTATAAGTAAACCTTAATGGAGTGAGAAAGTTATTGCTGCACATTCCAGAGTGACAGAATTCACTGGAAACCAGTAAACTTAAGAAGCAGAAATATTCCACAGTGAACAAGATTCATCCCACATCATGTTAGTAAGCTACAAGGAGATGTCACCATTTAGGCACCCTGGGATTCCTTTATAGTCATCATCCAGAAATATGAAAGTTCTTGTGGCCTTTTTGAGATTTCTATTTCAGATTGTGATGAATCCCTAACAGTGTAAAGTTAGAGAAAAAGTAACTTCAAAGAAAGGTGAGTCTGAAGGAACAGCAAATGGTTGTCTAGCTAATTTCCCCAATTTTTCTCTGTGTTTGAGGACAATGAAAATTTTGTGGTTAAGTTTTCTGCTGAATAGACTTTCTATTTGTATCCTCAGTATCATTTATCTGAGGAACTGTCAGTTCTTTCTTAACTCTTTGTCCCTTAAACTTGTTTCCTATGAGATTTATCTATGAGTTCTCAGTTTATTGAAGTCATCTGTCCTGGTATCTGTAGCTCAGCTCTGCTTGCAGAATCACTTTTCATCTCCCTTCTCAGGACTGTTTCTGACAGTATCATTAATATCAACACAAATAAATAGTGTTCAATAATTTGCAAAATGGGCTTTGGTAACCTGTCAGTTCTGGGCTTCTGGGACATGAAGCACCTCCCATGGTGACTTATCTGTTTGGCAGATAGGTTTCTCCATTGCTTTCAAAAGGGAGTAATTTTGTTTTCTTCCAAGGGCTGTGGCTTTTATCTCCTAATCTTTAGGTCACATGGCTTTTCCTGCTCTGTCACAGGTAGCAGTTATCCCTTGAACCTTTATCTGTCTGTGGCTGCTGCTGTAAGCCTTCCTTCCCCAGGGTTTCATTGACCATGCACCAAGGAAACAAGGTCCAGCTGTGATATGGCACAACTGCAAAAGTTTGACCCCAATGACCAAGAATGAGCAATGACAGTCTCTGGGAAGAAGAAAGGTAGAATTCCAGACAGATGTTATCTTTGAGATGAAGTTGTTAGCAGTTCAAGGATCCAAGAGGGAAAATATCAGCATGGGAAAATGTAAAATCTTAAAGAACTAAATAAGGAGGCTGGTCAGGCTAGGAACCTCTTGGTGCCATTAGCATTGAGTGAGCTGGTGGAAGGTGACAACTCAGTGACACTGAGGACCCACTCAGTGGGGGTTCCTGTTTCATCAGAAACAACTAGG
>NW_010325337.1:113767-115798 GCF_000700745.2 Antrostomus carolinensis | reverse complement strand
CATTATTTTCATGAGTAGATTAATTAAATCATAATCCTCTTAAATTTAGGCAGAGTTTTGTTTCCCATATGGATTTAGGCTTGTTGATGGCCAAGGCAAATCTGACAGAAGAGATTTCTAGCAGAGTGGTGCCTATGCTATTGTCTTTTTTAATTCTTTATAAAATCCATTCCACAAATCGCAGTTGCTGTCCCTCCTGTTTGCTGGTTAGTTTCACAGGTAAGAAACCTTCTAGTCTTTGCCAACTAGTTCACTTCTTCAGTTTTGAAAACTAATAAAAAAAAGACAACCTATTCCAAAGGAATGAATATTTGACACCACTGTCACCTGTTAATTTGCATGAATTTGTTGTTATTGCGATTATTAATAACAATCCCACTGATGCTATTGTTATGCTACCCTGCTTCCAACATATCCATAAATGGAAAGAAAAAACTAAAGGGCAAAAAGGGAAGAATGGAAAGTTGTGTTCCAACAACAGAGAATGAAATGGGAGGAGTTTTTTAAGGGCCAGAACAAGTTGTGTATTCTGTAGGAATCTAATCACATTTACAGGTTTCAAAGCCTTTACCATTATTCGCTCAAGTTAAAACAGCCTTAAATCCCAGTTTGTGTTTATCTCATGCCAGCATATATTAGGAACAACTCCATCAAAATTAATGAAAATGCATAGCTATAAAATGCCCTGTGATTGAGGCATTTCAGTCAGAATCCAAACATCAAGTCATTTCTATTTCAACAGAGATAAGATTAAAGGAGAAAATTATCAAATTATACCATCAGTACTTCCTTCTGCTGCAGCTGAAGTCTGTGATTAAACAAACACCAGAGAAACAGAGATTTTATACTCTGGAATTATTACTTTTCCCTGCCAAAGGTATTTTACTCATAGATTTTGTTTTATTTGCTGTCAAGTATAGTCATTTTGGTAAACTGTCATCTTGAGAATTATAAATTCATTGTAGCTTTATTTTCTAATATTAAGTTTAAAGATGACCTTATATCTTATTGAAGAATATTCTGTCAAGAAAATATATCCACTTGTGGTTTTCTCCATCTGAGAAACCAGAATATCTTATTTTCTCTGGTGGGAGGTCAGAATATGTGTGCCTGGTATGGAGGTAGAAGAATAACCTCCAGTATCCTCTGCCAGTACATCTGCTTTTTATAGGAGGTGAATTAATTAGGGGCTAATGGCAAAAGAAAAGAATGTGATCAGCTGAGGACTAGCTCTTGGTGTGGCTAACTATCACCAAGATCATAAGAAAGTCTATTTGAGAGTAGCTGTTACTTATTGGGCCAGATGTTTATTTACATTTCTGGCAAAGTTCTGACAACATAAAATGGCCTGAAAATGAATGCAACTGTGACAACTTCAGTACCCTTTCACTTGAACAGAGTTGATGTAATTTATGCAGGTGAGACCCAGAGAGAAAGAAATTTATGGTGTTTTTAACATCTAATAACTTTGATATTTTCATCTCATCTAGTGAGTTATAGAAGTACTTTTGCTCCTCATTGTTAAATAAGTAAATGTACTCCTCACAGTCAAAATACACTAAGAGGATGAGATTTATATATGTCATACACAAAAAACTATGTGCAAGGAAGAAACAAATTTTGATTTTTCCATAGTACGTATGGGTGTGTAATGAATACAGCCCTAACTTAATTTCCATGATTGATACTTGAAAATAGGAAAAAAGTTCTGACTGTCTAAGGAACTATGTCCTTCATATGCATGTAATTCTAATGAATTATCCATGTACATCTATCATGCTTTCAGTATGTACTAAAGCCATCTGCTTGAATATTCAGCATTCATTTTCTACCAAGGCTGAGGCAATTTAGAAGATAATTCTGATAAGATCTCAGACAGGATAACAAGAACAGCAGTCAGAACACGAAAATGTCATCATAAACTAGTTTAATGTAAAGATTATCAAGAAATGGCATCTCTTCAAAATGAACAAATCCAAAGAGACTGTGACAGTGCACACAGGATAAGAGATTTTTTTTCCTTTTAAAAGG
>NW_010325337.1:110172-113755 GCF_000700745.2 Antrostomus carolinensis | reverse complement strand
CTGCTGAATGAGTAAAGGACTACTGAAAATTTATAAAGTAGTTGTGTAAGATAAGCATACAGGGTTGAACGAGAAAAAACAACAGGCTAGTGAAAAAGATAGAAAAAAATTCCCTGCAAGAAATATGAGACAACGCAAACAGAAACTGAGCTGAGAAAGAGTTTGAACCCCAGCTCCTACTCTTTCTTTCTTTCTTTCTTTTTCTTTCTTTCTTTCTTTCTTTCTTTCTTTCTTTCTTTCTTTCTTTCTTTCTTTCTTTCTTTCTTTCTTTTTTTCTTTCTTTTTTTCTTTCTTTCTTTTCTTTCTTTTCTTTCTTTTCTTTCTTTTCTTTCTTTTCTTTCTTTTCTTTCTTTTCTTTCTTTTCTTTCTTTTCTTTCTTTTCTTTCTTTTCTTTCTTTTCTTTCTTTTCTTTCTTTTCTTTCTTTTCTTTCTTTTCTTTCTTTTCTTTCTTTTCTTTCTTTTCTTTCTTTTCTTTCTTTTCTTTCTTTTTTTCCCTCTTTCTCTCTTTTTAATTAATCAAAAGAACTTTTTAAAACATTTGTTGGTATAGTTTCAAAATAGTCTGATATAGAAAAGGAGGATAACTCTAACATGTAAAAATGTTATAAATATTATCATTGGCATGATGATAAACAAGGGAGACAGGAGAGAATTTTTGGTTAATTTTTTCTCAGGAAGGCGATAATATTGGGATCCAGAACTGTGTTTCTAGAAAATTCTATATTTACTTATTTAACTAGTTAAAATGGGAAAACTGTAAGCTGCATTTTAGGATTTGCTTTGTCTAATGAAACAGCTGGTTCCTTAGATAAATATTAGCAGAAGGCTCCATTTTATATAAGCACCACTACAACATAAGTGAAAAATACATCCAATGCCACATCTCCATACTGGAATATATAAACTGTGTTGCAAAACAGAGCAATGTTGAAGAAGAACAAATACAAAAGAAATAATAAGAATTATGCATTAGTGTATAAATAGTCTGGGAAATTAGATTAATATGATAACATTGGTTGGAGAACTTTATCTGATGATAACCCACATTGACATTCTGACTGAATAAATTTAAGCAAGATGACTTCAGTGGTATTTGCTGAAGAAGATTTCAACTGCAAAACTTTTAAGAAAAATGTACTGAAAAATCAAAGTCTTGATTCTGAAGATTAGAATAAAGTCTAATCCAGTGCTAGAAATAGAACTGAGGCAGGTTCAAACTGGAAATAATAGCTGCGTGCATAATTAACCACTGAAAACATTTACTGAGAGATGTGGTATATTATCAGAGGAAACAATTAAAAAATCATGAGCTAGACTTTTAAAAATGTAAGTTTTAGTTCAATCACAAGTCGCTATATTCACTGAGACAAAAGTTATTAATTTATGATTTTATGGCAGAAAATCTGTTTAGACTATTATAATGACCTTTTGTCTTTAAAATCTATGATCCAGATAAAAATGCAATCACAAAGAGAAGCTTTTATCTGAATTCAATGTATTTTAAAATTATCTGTAATTTGGACCAGTTATTTCAAGACAGATATTTTAATGCATTTTTATCCACAGAGATTACTTAGGCAGTGTATTTAATAAATTTCAGATTTTTTTTAATAAGTTGGAAACAATAAGGAAATCACCAGCCTTTGATCAGGTCACTCCACACTGCTGACTTTTGGATGTTGCTGTGTAAGATTACAGAATAAACAAGGATCTTTCTTGGAATTGACTACACCATGAATTTACCAAACTATGAGAAGCCCTATGTTACAAGTGTTATCCAGAAGCAAGCAATGAATTAAAAATTTATTGTGTTCTTGAGAATTATTTATGAATTATTCTGTGCAAAAATTAAAAAGAGCATCTTTGAACACTTACAACAGTTCTTGCAAGCAATTAGCTTTCATAAATGAGTGTTCATGCAGGTTTTCACAATGATTTTGTCTCCAAGAGCTAATGGGCATGCAAATTTTATATCAATTTTGTTCAGGTAGTTATTTTTTAAACTGATATAGTTAAAACAGTACAGTCCTGGACATGCAAACATGTCTCATGTATATAACTACAGTGTATAGCTATGTTGCACTGGCTGACTTCAGTGATGTTAGTCTCAGCTAGCTCAGGGGTTCCCTTCACTGGTGTCTGTTGCAAGCTTTGAGAATGGGATCCACAGAATCCCAGTTCAGCATTCAGGTCACCACCCAGTAAGATGTGTCACTGTTATGGATGAGCTTAAAAACTGGCACCTGTGGATGGGAGACCCCAACTGTGAGCTGCAGGGTGTCACTTTGCTGGAGTGCAAAATCCATGGGTTTTCTGCTGGAATTAAAGGCCTTTTATTTCAAATTACAGGTGGAAAAGGAGAAAATAGCGTTTGATGTCTACTCATTTCTCCTAAACAGTGGGTTCATACCCTTTTTCAAGAGAGGAGTAGTCTGATCCTTGGCCTGCCACACCCAGGAATTATTCTCTTTCCTCTGTCAAGGACATTAATTCCTCAAGGCTTTGCTGTGGAGTGAGCATCTGAACACCCCAGAGCTTCTTGGACCTGCTCTTCTTAGGAAGGAAAAATAACGAGTCTACTGGGTAAGTGTGAAACGACGCAAGGGAGGCATGATTCAGATTAAAGTTTAGAGTGTTTAAACATATAAAATAAGGTAGCTGGGCCTGTTTCTGGAGATTTAGAAACTTAAGCCCATGAAAGCTCAAGCTGAGGCCCAGGAATTATTTATAGTGAAACAGTTCACAGGGTTGCTGTATCTAGTCAGCCATGCTTGCCCTGCTGTGCAGATGGCCAGTTATTCATGAGGTAGGTGCTAAGCTACTTCCATTTACAGCCTAATGTTTAAGGCAAAACTCAAACAGCTCCCCAAAAAGGTGAGACTTTAATGTCAGACTGACAGTGGGAAAAGAAACTGCTTCACAAGCAGTTCTTAGGGGTAAAGGTGACTGGGCTGACTGATTCACCTTCAACAAAAGAAACTTTTTTAAACCTTAACCTTTAGTTAGGTTTCACCTTTTCCTAGATACTAAGAAAAACTGAAAATACTTGAGGGAGTTTATTGCTAATGCTACAGAAGATAAACAAAATTTGTAGTCTTAGGAACTGCCAGTTCAGTTCAGACCATTGGGCATTTTGTACAGCTTGGTAAGTGTAACTTTTACACATCTTTAAAATCTAGCTAAAGTGTTTAACTGCTGCATGTGAGTGAGACAGCAATTGTTGATAACAAATTGCTAAATCGTATGAAAGAGGCTGCAAATACTAGAAAAGATCAAAACCACAGAGAAAAAGCATTTGAAAATCTGATGCGTATGTAAACTCAATTTGAAAATATATAATGAAATTAGCAATACTCCTCTAATTAGAATAGAGTCCTGTGCATTTATACAGGTTTCATAACTGTTCATCCTCTTCCTGGTCACTGTAGATGATTGATGGAGTAAGGTTAAAAGAATCAAAATCCAGCAGCTACCTAATTTACTGGCTTATCCGGCGTAACTGCAGCATCTCTACTGAATGCCAGTCACCACTGCAGCCATAAGCACAGCTCAGTTCTGTGTTTTTCTTGTACTGTTTGGTGCA
>NW_010325337.1:109384-110155 GCF_000700745.2 Antrostomus carolinensis | reverse complement strand
CCTGCGGCTGAACCAGCTCATGAAATTTATTAGCCAAGACAATGCAATAGAGACAAGCAGGGAACAGGTTATAGCTGTGGTAAGGGCTCTTCCTTAGTTTGAGAGGTAAAGCAAGGAATTAGAAAGGACATCTACCCCACAGACTAATCATCAGGATCAGGCCAGTCTTTTTTGACCTGTAGACTACGTTGCCCCTATCAGCTGCCCCAGGGCCTTTATTTTCTCCTATGGAAGAAGGTATCTTCTCCTATGTCTGCTCCAACAACCCTCCCCAGACACAAGGGAATGAGTGAGGAAATATTGATAACCTGTATGGTGAAAACCTACCAGAACATTCAGTGTCATATCCAGGTGAAACACCTGTCCAACTCTGTCCTTTGCCTTTTTTCCGTGTACCTGAACAAGAAGCAGAATTAATTACTTATTCTTCACCTGACAGGAGTATTTGCAGAGGGAACGTCACTGCCCTGATACTCCGCCCAGTACTGATGGCAGTGCTTTTGAAGTGAAATTAAACTTAATACAAGCTTCTCTCTGAAAGGGCATTCTTTGGGCTAGTCACAATGCTTGTGCCAGCTGCACGAAAAGGACACAATTCCAGTTGAGACCTTTAAATTCTCTGATTATTTTACAAAGTTCCACAGATGTCATGACTCCCCTAGACACTCAGTCACCTCTAGAAACACGAAACATGAGACTCCATGCATCATAACACAAGACAGTGCCTGTTATCCAAACCTCAAGTGAATGTGGCTGGGCTCCCATGGCAGA
>NW_010325337.1:90134-109337 GCF_000700745.2 Antrostomus carolinensis | reverse complement strand
TAGCAGAGATTTGCCTTCCATTAGAACTTCTTTGGCAGCTAGTCATTATGACACTGTACACTAGATGCTGACCAGAGCTGGAGGGGCGTTGTTGTGTGTTCATGTGAGGCAGCTATGCCAATGTGAAAACATCAGGGGAAAATTAATAACTTCTGTGCTCAGAGACTGAATCTCTGCAGTAAATGCATTTCAAAACTGATCATACTTTTTATTCCAGAGTTGTTGTGTTAGAGGCAAATTGAGAAATGACGTCAGTCTGACTGTTGGATTTCACTCTGCTGAGCTGAGAAAAAACATCATTATTTGGATGGTGGAAACAGCAGTGGTATGAGAAAATAAGATCCAAATAGATAATGCAGGGAAACTTGGGCACATTTTATTACAGATTTGTGGCATTTCTGCTTGTCATTATTTGTCTATGTACGGAGATGGAAAGAGACCATGTGGATTGAATTTACCAAACACTGACTTGGAAAAAAAGATTGAAAATATTTCACACTTTTATGTCCAGTGAAATATGAAGATGTATTATCTTCATTGTTGCTACATTTCACTACGACTCTTATCAGTATAAATTGTCAGTACTGTAGTGATCTAATTTGTATTTCAAACATAATGCTCTGAATATACATGACCAGAAATAAGCTGGTCATGTATACAGGCAGGTAAGGTGTGTGTTTCTCTGTATTTGCAAACATACTTATGCTGTAACTTATACATTTGGACTTCTGTTCCTTGGTGGATTCCCGCTATTGATTGAATTATACAATTTGCAGCTGTGGTTATTGAAAAATAAAATAATTGTTTTTCTTGTAGAGGAGAAAGAACTAGAAATGTTGTGGAAAAAATGTTTCTTAATATAAATATTAAATTATATTTTTGTTTCCAAACTAGAAAAATGTGAAAGCACTTAATTATATCCTGATATTTAACACGCAGTTGGTATGTTACATAGATTAAACTCTCTAAACTCAGAAGTATACATTTTGTTAATGGGTTTACATTGTGTTTTATTTCAATGTTCAAATTAGTTACAGACCAAGATTTCCGTAGAAAGTGTAAAATTCTATACCTATACATGTGTGTACTTGTGCTTTGGAGTGTGCATGCTTGATTTTAATTTATTTTCATTACGGAAGGTTGAATTTTCAGTATATAATATTGACTTGCCTTGATATGGTGGACAAGATGACAGATCATGCCTGCTTACTTTGACACATCCTTTTTCTTCCTGTTGTTGAGTATTATGTCGAGATGTATATATGTCTTTAAAAGATACTGAAGGTAGCATCAAATTTTGTGGCCTATTCTTCGGAAGCCTAAAAAATCCTAGATATACTTAACATTTATATTTAATGTAAAGTAAGAAGTGCAAGATAAATAGAAGGATGATGTCCTTTACAAAGACAATGATGTAGATGTAATCTCAGTTGGAAATAGGGATTTCACAGAATGATTCTTGTGGGATAATACTTCCAGTCTATCTGATGTCAGTAAAAATATTGAGTCTGTTTCAGAACTGAGTATGTTCAAAAGACAGTCTAGAACTTCACTGAGCAAGTACATTCATGGTGAAGGCAGTAAAAAGGAACATTCTAATTATGGACAAAGGGAAGCAGATATGGTATGAGCAGCTCATTGCTACTATTATTTTTTCTTTATTAATGAAATCTGAGGAAAGAACAGTTTGCAGTTGTAAGTATACCTCACAGTTCAGAGATTTCTACTTAATTTGTCAAAATTCAATGAAATCTAAAGATTTAAGAACAAATTGAAAGTAGCCAAGTAAATGGTACATTTTTAACATATTTGAATCTAGATGATCTTACTCAGTTACAGTTTCCTGGCTGATATAGTCCTGGAGTTATACCTGGTATTGGATTTTTTTTTTTGGAAGGACAGAAGTCAAAGTCCTGAGCTGAAAAACTTTAATATATTAGCGAGCAATACAGAAGGTGGCTGTGCAGAAAGTACAAGTTCAGCACTTGCCATCCCACAGTGAAGACAGAAATAATTCAGTTACATTTTTTGTCCCGAAGACCATGACTGTGATCAATGTAGAAGCAGGTTTTCCATCATTCAAGCCCTGTGCTTTTATTTCAAATGCACTGTACCTATAAAACCTGATAGCCTGCTGGAAATACTACTTATAGGAGCTGGACATCTGTGAAGAGAGAAAAACTACAAGTGTTTTTAACAATTGCTCTCATTTGCAGGTTGGAAAGAAAGTGGTGTTTGTAAAACTGGCTCTTGTAAAAGCAGAGTCCTGTGGTCTCTATCTCATGTTTCTCTCTGCATACCCATTAGGACATGGCATTTTGAGGAAATGAACAACTTATTAGGCATGTGAAGTCTGCCCTGATCTGTTTGTGCAGTATGTACGGCATGCCCTTATTTGTGCCTAGGAAATCACTCACATTTACCCCCTATCAGCCTTAGTTCTGCTGGTCACTCTTCCCTGGCAATGTGAGGATTGCCTCTAAATGTTAGTGGCTTTAGGAAGGCTGCTGCTCCTTAAATTGTAAGGTCTCCTAAAAATTCAAGATCCTGTGCATGACAGCACGCTCTGTTTCTGAACATGAATTACAAGCCAATGGGGCAAATTTCACAAAAGGAGAATGCAATTCAACATTTAAGTAGAAAGCAGGGAGAGAAAAAAAAAAAAGAAAAAAAAATACATGTAGCAGTCCTGTCTCAACACTGCTTGGTGGAAGAGGGAAGAGGATTGTTAATTACTCCAGCAATCAGGCAAGAGTCACCCCACAGTAAACACTGTTGCTCTCTAAATTGGATGAAGATGCAGTCCTCTGCCCAGACTCGTCAGTGCTGGCAAAGAACAAACTTTTCATCAGGGAGCGACTGTGTTTAGCTGAGCTCTGAAATTGTAAAATGCCTATAAAAGGAAAAACATTTTACATTTCTCTGAGTCTTTGTGTCCAGAATAACTATCTGTCTATGGTAAAGGAAACAAACACAGCATGCTGGAGGGAATGAAAAGGAGGGGGAAAATGGAATGTCCTCTGAAGCACAATATTCCACTGACAGGGCCTCCATCTCGATATCAGAGTTATGATGATTCATCTCATTTTGCAGGGCACCCTTCTCTTCCTCCAGGCTGCTAAGCCTCTTGCAGAGACCACAGCAGCAGACTGAGAAACTGCTTCTTTCAGAAAAGGACTGATAATTTTTTGTATTCATCTGAAGTTTTGTGATGCATAGTTATATCTATATTTGATTCTAAGCAGAGTAATCTTTCCCCTGAGGTGAATTTAGGGGCTGTATCACAAAATACCATGACATAAAGGCAGGGGACACACGTTTAGGTCAGTCATCCTTACTCTTGTGATTCCTAATGCTTAGTCAGGGATGCTGAGAGAAACAAACGAGATGGTCCACAAGGAGCCATCAAGGTCAAATCACAGACAACCTAGGCCTACAGCCTGCAGTCTTGTTGGACACATTTCAAATGATTAATCGCCAGGGGATAATATTTCAATAGAAATAAAACTAAGTGAGACACAGGAGGATTAAATTGCACGTATGCCCCCAAAAATATGGTTTTCCATCCAGTTTCTGTCACGTCCTGTATTGATTTTTGCTTCAGTGATTGTTCTGAGAGAAAAACATACTAGAAATATGAACCACTTCCAGAGGACAGGACTGCACAGACACGTACCGTGCCTTAGGAGATGCTGAGCTTGCAGCAGCTTGACTTGTCAGAGTGGGAGCAGCTTGACTTGACTGCCTGTTTGCTCTCTGAGGAGGTTCTTCCAGGAGAAGGGGAGTGGCTGCCAAATGTTAAACTGGGCATCCATCACTCTGTGAAGGAATCTATACAGTTGTACACTAAACAGAGCCGAAGCTTGCAAAGCCATGCTTCTACAAAGAAAAAACAGCAACAGGAGGACTGTCTCCAATGTGTAGCATTTTTTTCCCCACATCATTCCTTTCTGAGGATAGAGAAATTTATTTGTAAAGATATCTCTACTGTTGCCCAGAAATAGCCCATATATGTGGAGCTCCAGGATTTACTATGAGAAAACAAACCACTTTTGGTAAGACTTATAAGGAAAATTGAGGGCATGTGTTTTTTCTCAGATGAAATATCTTTACTGTACATTCGTGCTTCTACAGAAATCAGTTGAACAAAATCATACATTTTGGATGCTGCTCTGGGGTTATGAAATTACTAATCTGGTTGCTGGCAGGACTCTCAAGTGTGTATACATTTTAAAAAATCAAATCCAACTTAATAACAAGTGATTGCCAGAGTTGCTTTCTCTTAGCTGCAGTCATAATGCACTTTATAGATGGACGAAGTGCTGGGTGAACAGAGAAAGGATAAGTAGCTTGCTGAAAGCCACACAAGATGCAAAGAAGCCAGACAACCTGGTCACTGTGACCTATCCTAACCCACTCCCATTTTTATTTCTTTTAACAAGTTCTGATTATATATTAAATCTTTGTTTGCAGCAGGAAACAATACCACCTTGCTGACCTTGATAGTGTAAATGTTAAACGAGAAAGAGTCTTTGCAGCCTCTAAGAGTGGTAGAAGTCAACTCTCTATAAAGCTGTATGTCTTTCTTCACATGCTGCATAATCTACAATGAGAAATAAAGATAATTTTTGGATGGCTATATACTTTTTCAACTGTCCTTAAAAAATCTCTTTGCAAAGGAGGAAAATGTGAATTCAAAACTTCTACTAAATGAAGATTCATCTGTTTCCCCAGCCTGGTGAAGAAGGAATACGCTCAATGTTTTGCATTGTGCAATGGTTGTGAGACTTAAGCATCTTCTCAGAATTTAGTCTGGAGTTAACAAGTGTTATCTCGAATGCATCCTTTCACTAGGGTAATGATGCCTTCCATTCAAAGATATTTCAAGAAAGGGAAGCAAAGCTTATCAAGCCTGCATCTTCTTAGTTTTCCCATATTTTAGGATGCATAGGTGCTCTAAGTTCATATTTAAGCCTATTGAAAACATTTAATTTAGTATAACAGATTATCTTTGGAGGCTGCCACGTGCCATTAGTGCTCCAGATCACTCTTCCCATGCTGAGAAAAGAAACTTAAGTGTTAAAGTGAAGCTGGTCATTAGGACAACATAGAAAGACAGATGGACATTTTATCCATGAAGCCTGAGCATAAAATAAAGATGACTCAAGTTTGACTCAAGTTAATGCCTTATATAAAGCAAAAAAGGATCTGAGGAAACTCAGTCTTAATAGTGGTTATTTTCTGTTTTAAAATAATCAGTTGTGTTTCGGTGAATTTAATGGTTTTAATTTTTATTACTTATGTATGATGTTGAAATTTGTCTTTCACACTAAGATTCCTCTTAGCCTCACATCATTCAACACTTGATTTTTCAAAATTTCCAGTAGTTCTTCTATGGTAACACATCCTCTATAGAAATTCGGTTGTCTCAAAACAGACTTTGGAAAAGAAGTCATCCACATTGTCTTGTTTCTTCAGAAGTAAAATAAAAGAAAATAAGAATGACAGGTAAATTTCTATATGGTTCTTTCTCCTTCCTTCCTTCCTTCCTTCCTTCCTTCCTTCCTTCCTTCCTTCCTTCCTTCCTTCCTTCCTTCCTTCCTTCCTTCCTCTCTCCCTCCCTCTTTCATTCTTTCTTTCTTTCTTTGTAGAACTACTCTTTCTTTCTTTCTTTCTTTCTTTCTTTGTAGAACTATTAGCAGTATACTAACACAGTCTGCTGCCATTGTCTGAACGTCCTAGTCATTAAATGAATCACTTGTCAAAAGACTACATTTGACACCTTGCCAGAGAGTTAAGTGGCCAGTAATCAATTGATATCTAGCAAGCAGTAATACTACTAATGGGCAATGATTTAAAAGGTTTGCACTGCCTTGACTGTTCATAGACTGGTTTTCCTTGTAACAGTGGTTGATCCTGATCTGCTGGAAGGTTTTTCTTTGGCTGGTTGTTTTTGTTGATAAAATGAAGAGCACCCTGAACAGGTAGCGTCTCACTTTCCTTATTTCCAAATCAGTAGATCTGTAATTTCTCAAAGATTTAAAAAAATAACAAAATTGTTAATTTAAATTATATTTTCAATGCATAGCTTGGGATCAGTAGGGACAAGGGAATAACAGTTTTTAATTTTGGATGCATTTAAATAAAATCCATTTGGATGCATTTAAATAAAATACATTTTTCTTTTCTAATTGTTTTTAGGACCAGGATTTTGCATGTAGCTAAGTCTTCTGTCCAGTAGCACTTATCAAGAGATCTTGTCTATTTTTCATTGCAGGAAAGGTAGGAGAAAGATTAATTTCACCTTTAATCTCTATTAAATGATTTCTTGCACACCCAGTGTAAGTAGGAGAACAACTATATTTCACAGGATGAAATTACAGTACTAGTGTGGCAAATGGCAGAACTTCTGTTTATTTTAATATATAGGGTCAGGCTTTTATTTATTTTTTTCTTTTAAAAAGTCATCCTAGTCCCTGGAGTAGCTGAAGATGTCCTGTATTATCCCTCCTACCAACAGTGAAAGAAGAGGTTATATATCTTATCTTTACATAAATGCACATAGATATTCCCTCTCAGAATATGGAAGAGTTACAGACAAGAGTAGAAGAAAAAAGCAACAGTTTTTAAGTGTTGTGATGATCTTTCTCTCTGTCTCTGCCTCCCACCTTCTCTCCCCAGAGAGAGCAGAAATGGCATATGCTGCTGTTGCGAGTGATTTGTAGACAGCTGTTTTGCCCTGTGTTATCTTGTTAGCTAGCCAAAAAGAAAAGGGATTTATGTCTCCAGGCAGTTGGTGTCGGGGTTCAGAGCACATGTTCCTCCTAGGAGTATTGCTATTGAGTTAGAGAGCTGAGCAGACTGAGTGCAGGGTCAGGTCCTCTCCAACATGAGCCATTGTGGGGCAGGGTAGGAACAGTGGAATGCCCTTTCTCTCCCTTGGATCTGCTTTTAAGCCAAGACGATGCAGCATGAGCAGGGACCAGCTGTGAAGCAGCTGTGCATGCACCCAGCCTTCTGCCTCCTCGATGCTGACCCAAGCCGCTGGCTTGGCTCCCCAACTCCTGCCTCAACACTGCAGGCTTGATGGGACATCACTGGTCAGCATCTAACCTCTGTCATTGTCCCTGGGCCTGATGTTTACCCAGACTCACTGTTCCCCATCCAGCTAATTGCTAGTTAGGTTGCCCAAGCATCAGTAAGGCTCTCTCTGCTGAGATACATGGTTTCAGATCCCCAAAAACCTCAGAAAATAAGTCAAGGTCCTATGAAAGAGAATCACTGCAGTCTGTAGAGGGAGGAACCCCATCTAGGACCAGCTCAAGAGTTAGGATATTGCCACAGCTGAGTAGATTATGTTTGTCAGCTAGGCACTGTCAAGGTGGTAAAGAAAACCAAGCCTAGTCCCTCTTGCCTCCCCTTCTTCAGTGTCAGGGGCCAGCTGGGTGGCACAGAGCACGTTAAACAGCCAGGGATAACACACCTGCCTCTTTAAAGTCCAACAGCTTTGGCTGGTCTCCAGTGGTATGCAGTGACATTTGAAAGGCTGGTGTGCTGGAACGAGGAGGAAAGAAACTCCATTAGGAGAAAAGCTGGCAAGTATTATTGTGATGAAGCATCTCTCATGTGGCTGTTTTCCTTCTGTCTTCCTTCCTCCCACCCTTGCCCTCTCAGCATGTCTAACATTTGCAAGTTTGAGTTGAGCTGCTGGCTAATGGCTTGCAGAGCCTCCCTCAGAGGCAGAACATAAAGAGGTGGAAAAATGGGGATTACAGAATTGTGTAGGTGGCTGTAGCAGGAGAATGCTACAGAGAGACAGAGCAGGGGCAGAAATACCTTTGGGATTCAGTAAGAAAAGAGTTTAACATTTAGTTTGTCTCTTCATTTAAAAAAAACCCACAAAACTCTTCTCCTAATTCCAAGCAACTAATTGTTCTCTGTTTGTTTGTTTATTTCTGTTGTAAAGTAGGCCAGGATATCTTCACGCAGGTTATGATTTTTGCTGAATGGAGGTGTTGCAATAATGTAGTCTTACCAGGTGTACACAGGCCTTGAGGAGTCTGAATAATTTATTTAGTCTCTAAAATTGAGAGATCACAAGAGTTGCTCTTTCTGTGTTCACAGGTGAAGATGACTAGTACAGCTATGCATTCAGATGTCTTATCACTTTTCTTACAGGGCTAGATAAACTAGTTCTGAAGCAAGAGCTGACCTCCCACAGTTTTCAGCCTGGTATATTAAAGTAAACAGGCACTGATTTTTTTATTTCTTTGGTAGTCTTTCTGTAAATGATCTGCTGAACTGTCCTTGCTGATGGCTCAGGAACTTAATCCATTACAGCTGCTTTAAGATAAACTAGCCTTGCTTATGGCTCACAAACTGGATCTGGGAATCTGTCTTCAGAACTCCATATATGGCCTCAAAACCATTCATGGAGAATTATCCCAGTTTGGAGGGTGGGCTGGAAGAGGGGAGGAAATTTAAGATGTGCATTGTAGGAGCTGGATTTACAATATTTTTTGGTATAACCTGTGCTGTTCACTTACCTTCTAGAGTTACCCTGTTAAAGCAAGATCTTGCTGTTTTTCTTGTCTGTTCACAATTGGCAGCTATGGGGTCAAATATACTAATGTGAGACAGTACTAGAGATCACCACTGTTGGAATGATGGCTGGCTGTTGCCTCAGTTCACACAAAATACTCCTCTCTTTTTTTTTTTTTTTTTTTTTAAATTTCCAGCATAATAAGAGCTACTTTGCTGATTCTCATTCTAGTATCAAATACTCAATTGGAGAAACTGCAGCTTTGAAAGATTTGTGTTATCTGTCTGTCTTTCACAGGTAGCTGCCTCTGTGAGCAAATTTTTTTTTCCCCTTTCTAGTGAATAACTTTATATTCATTATTCCTGCTTTCTGCCTTTAAAAACCTCATTTTCATCCCCTGTTTCTAAACTGTTACATGCAATTTAGCAAAACAACCTAATTGTTTAGACTGTAAAGTTTTCACAACTTATGTTCTAGCATCTGCTGTGGGAAATAATGACCAAAATAAAGTAACCTGCTGTCAGAAAAGTTTTAGCATGTTTAGCATACAGACCAGTTTATGCCTTTTGAAATACAAATTCCTGAGTTTTCATCTGACACTTGTTCAGAATGCAAATTGATCCACGTAAAACAAGACATGCCTGAAAAGCATTTGACATTTTTACCTTATCAAAGTAACTTGATAGAGAATTTAATTACAAATGTATAATGCTTGAAAAAAAAGGCCACACACACAATGACATGATTGATCTGATGGCAGTCAGGTACTTTGAGTTGAGTAGGATCTCGTTTTTATAGCACAACAATATTTGAGGTACAGCAAAGTTGTTAAGACTGACATAGAGACAAATGTAACTGCATTGTTGGAATCCCACCTCAAAGGAACAGTCAAGTAAAATTATATTGAAATGTTGTAGAACAGCCTTTCAAGAACAAGGTATGAGATACATACATTGTGATGGTCATACAGGCTCATTTTCTAGCATCTTTCTTGCAGTTTAAGGGCAACTTATTTTACATGAAAATATGTTTCAAGGGCCTTGCCAACTGGGTTATCACTTGCCAGGAAGATAGATGTGTCTTTCATGGAAGAACTTCTCATTAAAATCGCCTCATGCCATTACTAACCTGTCTTTCTGCTCAGACTAGGAAGGAAAAGAACAGATAATGCAATCCATATCCAGTCCTACCTAACATATATCAACTGATCCATAGAATCCCCATGCCGCTGTGCTACATCTGAATTGATTAGCACTATAGTTGGACCTAGATCTCTGTTCTGCTTCCTACTCTGTGTCTAATTCCTTTCCTTAACAGTGCTTTTGCTGCTCTCGCTTGTTTTAGTGCCTGTGCTATGAAGTCACTCATAATTACCTAATAACATCACAGTTCTGACCTGCAAGACTCTCTTATCTCTTTCACGCATTCTTCTTTTAAACTCATTTCTTCCCAGTGTTAGCCTCAGTAATAACTTTTGCACAGCATATCCTAGCTGAGTTTTTTTGTTGTTTTGTTTTGTTTTGTTTTTTTTTTTTTTGTTTGTTTTGGTTTTTTTTTTGTGGTAGTTATGAGCTCTCTGCATTGGTGATAGGTCATAGTGCTTTGGAAAGCACTGAGTGGTTTTATAATACTACATTAATGTTACCGCTAATGTGAAATCCCATCTTGCTATGTGAGAAGTAACTGTCTGATTCATTTTTTCTCTTGCTTGCACAGGCTGTCTACAGCCTGACTGCCACCATAATAATCTTAATTCTTCCAGTACCACATCCATAAACAACAGAACAGAGGAAGGTCCCTGGCAGTGGACTGATATACGCCTTGTTGCTTTATCTTGTGCACAACTTAATCCTCTTTGTTCAAGCTCCATTACTACTAAATAAAATACATCCATGTTGTCTTTGACCTTATGTCTGCATTAACTCATGCATGACAGTGTAACCACCTTCAGCCACTGCTCCTGTGTCTGTTTCTGCTTCCCCATGGTAGAACTCCATTGATATTCTGCTAAGTGATAGTTCTTGCCTTTCTTCTGTGCACACCTCCAACTTTTCATATTTCCTCAAATGTTTTCAGAGGCCAACAAGGTGCCCTCTGTTGTTGATAACCATATGTATTAGATATTTGTAAACATTAATAAGTTCCCCTTTCAGTCTTCCCTTCTCTAGGCTAAACAGTTCCAGCTCTCTCAGTCTTTCTTCATAAGAAAGGTGCTCCAGCCCCTTAATAATCATTGCAGCCCTGCCCTGAAGCTTTGTTTGTTATGTATGTATGTGCAGTGGATGGCTCTGTGGTTGTCTAAGACTATCAGCAGTTAGAATTAACCTGTTCAGAGGGCTTGGGATCTATGTGATCAATGCAGGACAAGGAGGGACGTCCAGCTGCACCTTTCTCTCTTCCAAATTACACATAGTGCTTTTCTACACAGTTTTCTGTGCTCATGAAACTTGCAGGAACTGTAAGACCTTTCCCACAGTGACAGATTTGGCTGAAGCTGGACAGAAGTAAGTAGAAAGCATAGGCACACACACATGTTCAAATGGGCTGATTGCCTAAACCTTGGGGTTTTTTTCAGTCTGTATTATTTCAGTCTGTATATTACCTGGAAGCAACCTCTCCCACAAGCAGGCACCTTACTTCAACCAAATACCACTTTTGTAATGAATGGTACAACACGTACAGACGGACTACTGCTCAGATAAGAAATAGATGACAGGATCTGCTTCTAATGACTCTGTGTTTTACCTTCTTCAGTTATGCATTGCTATAAGCAATAATGAGAAACAGAAAGAGGATGTAATACACAGAACCATCCCCAGATGACTGCCAGTCATACTTCAGCCCATGAAATAGAGGAATACAAAGGAGAAAAATGAGCCCTTTCACACTTCCAGAAGGACAGATGAGTGAGAAGGCAGCAGCAAACAGAGCAGCTATATTAGGTGGTTTAAGCATTTGCTATATTTGTTGCAGATATGCATCTGGGTGTGTTTTTTTCATGAGGTGCTTCAGATTTTGTTCACATTTCCATTTGCTTTTCCCCCAAGGACAAAAGAGTTCTCAAAAAAAAAAAAAAAGTAACAAATGGTCAGCATAATTGCTCTTTTCCAAAAAGAGCAAAAATGTCTCTCAAGAAATCACTGTGTTCTGTGCTGCTATACAGCATGAGTGGAACTGCAGGATATGAAAGGCTTTGAAACTCATGAGGATAAATACTATGCATCTTACAATTCCATTCTATTAATTTCTTCACTGGAAGGATTGTCAAGCATTGGAACAGACTGCCTGGGAAAGTGTTGGTGTCGCCCTTCCTGGAGGAATTTGAAAGATGTAGGGACATGGTTTAGTGCTGGGTTTGGCTGTGTTGGTGTTACAGTTGGACTCGATGACCTTAAGGGTCCTTTCCAACCTAAATGATTCTATGAACTGTAACAGGAGCAGTGCATAACCATTGCTATACCTAAACAATATGTTTTTGCAGATTAGATGTTTGTAAAAAGGTAGGGGTAAATTCTAATTTTGCTTACTGGTTTGCACCTTTCAGGGTTATAAATGAAAGAGGACCTAAACAGGACATGCAGTGAGGACTTGAGCGTGATACAGTTGCTAAACTGCCTGGAAAGTACTTTAGGGAATTCTACTGGATAAAAAAAGAGTATCTGTGGTGTGAGAGAAACTAGTGCTTGGATTACCACTTCTAAATTCCACTAAATTCCACTTCATCCTCAGTTTAGGCAGCATTGTGGATCAAATCTCTTGTTATTTCTATCCAAAATCATCCTATGTGCAGCTACCTTATAAATGGTTACTTAAATTAGGAATTCCAACCATGCTGCTGAACAGTAAGAAAATGTTATTTCTAATAACTCATATATTCTGTCAGCACCACAGTGACACTCTGAAGGGATAACAGAAGGCAGTTATTTTATGAAGATAACACTGTGCTTTGCAGAATCCACACCTTCTTGTACCTAGTTGTCCTGGGTGTTGCTAGGATAGGGTTAATTTTCTTCTTAGTAGCTAGAAAGCGCTGTGTTTTGTTTTCATTGAGGATTGTTATGAGGAGAAATGTTGATAACTATAAGAACATGGTGCTTGGTCAGTTTCCAAGAAGAGAGGACTGGAAAGGGGGAGTGGAGAAGGAAAGTGTAGTAGTTAGTAAAACCCAGAATTGATAGTTGGAGATGCCAATAAGATATTCCATATCATATCATGTCATGTTTAGTATATTAACCGGGGCTGACTGGAAAGTGGGGGGATTCTCTTGGGAATCACTCGGACTCACTTTTCTGGGATTGCGATTTTGGTTTTGGGGTTCCTTTTCGCTCCTCCGGGATCATTATCAGTGGGTGGTGAGCAATTGTACTCTGCATCACTCATGTATACATAGTTGTTATCATTATCACTCTTCTTTTTTTTTTTTTAATTCTAATTATTAAATTGTTCTTATCTCAACCTACAAGTCTCCTCACCTTTGCCCCTCCAATTCTCTCCCCAATTCCCTGGGTGTAGTGGGAAAGGGGGCAAAGGGGGATGGGGTGGAGGCTGTGAGTGGCTGTGTCTTGTTTGGCTGCCAGCTAAGTTAAACTATCACACCAATTAAAGTTCCTCAAAATCTGCAAAATAATAAATGTTGCACCTTCCTTTCAGTTCTAGGTGAATGCTTTAGGCTGGGGTTCAAAGCAGTCACTGTACAATTTGTCTAAAAAATTGCTTTATGGACTTTTTGATTTTGAGCTCAGTACCTGTAATCTTCTACGGCAAACATTTATTTTATTTTTTTTTTTAAGATCAGAACCAGTATTTCATATTGATGGCTCAATCCATTTTGCCTCCAGAGTTGAAGGAGTTTCCTTAAGTTTTATGAATTCAATTAGGATCAGAACCCAGACAGACCCAGTTTTGCCAAAGCTTCCTTTGCTCTTTGTTCCTTATTTAGTAAATAGAAACCATAGAGTGTGGGGACATTGCTATCTCCTCTGAAATCTTTGGCTTTGGTATACTGAGCTGGAAATGAGATATATAGATCAAAAGAACTCTAGCAAAACAAGAGAGATTGTTTTTGGAAAGCAGCAATTTTTTTTATTTTTTATTTTTTTTTCATATCAAGAGTCTTTGCCTGTTAAAAGCAGCATTAAACATCTGCCAAAACTTTGTGGAAAGCCTTGCAAGATATTTTGTTTAAAAGAAAAAATAAAATCTAAGCTTACACTATTTGTCTCCTAGGAAAGATAAGACTGAGCAAACAGAAAGATAGATTTGTATACACACAGGAAATCTTGCTGTTAACTGAGGTGCCTTTTAGATTACACAGGTCGTATGCAGACTTAGGTCATGTCTGTAGTCCATGGTACAGCATAGCATAGTTCATGAAGAAGAACTCTAGCAGCTCCATGCCCCTGCCCTTGTTGTGATTGCCTTCCCATCTCACCGGATGGGGAGATTGAGTGCAGGACTTCATGGTCCTACCTATGCGTGAAACCACCACACTGGAACAGCTGGGATTCCATTGTACCACTCCTCTGGTGCTCTTCTGCCAACCTGTGATCCTTCTCCAGTCATTGGGCATCTGTTGCAGGCACTGGCACCAAACTGGCAGGAGTTAGATGGATCAAGGATCCTCTCCCCTGGAGTCTTTAGTTTATTTGACCATGTAGGTGTCCCTGGAGGGGTGCAGGAGGATCTACTACAGCCATACACACCCTTGAGACAGTTGACCTTCTGGTTCTCATCATGAGAGGCAGCTAAGGAACATTTGTTGCTGCTCTGGTTGGTCTAGCTTATTCCCTAGTCAGATATGATGTCATGGACATTGCCATCACAACAGTTTTAAGTGTCCTGCTGTTTGATGAGATGTCAGCAAGATTTTTTCTAAATTGAACAGGACAAAAAAGCAATAATAGAAGAAGCCATAAGTGTAGGATGATCTTTCAAACCATACATCTACTTATCCTATCCACAGAACATCTACAAGTGCCCAGTATAAAGCTGGAAAGAATGTTTATTTAACTGAGATTTATGTAATATTACTGTGCATAGCTGTTCTAAAAATACATGTCTGTAGGCAATTCCATCCCACATGTGAAATTTTTCCTAGAACTTGGAAAAAACAGAGTTCGAAAAGATCATGTAACTTTACATGTAATCATAATGGGAGCAAGCACAAGCTAAAGGAGTAGTTTGATGTTACAGAATTCTGATGGTAATAAATTCAGAAAAGTCCAGGAACATGAGATACAGTATTAGTCCCCTAGTAAAACTGTTCTATTTTTGGCATTTTTTAACAGTCATGTATGTCTATACAGTTCTATTCTTATAAAAGTAGTTTTAAAATCATACAAAGCAGAACGAACCAGGTGGAGGTTCAAAGCTCTTTCGAGCAATCTATAGATTAAATTGGTCAGCAGTTACAGATGTGAGGCAAAACTGTTTCTAATAATTTAGAAAGGCTTTTGTGCACTGCCTTAAATTAACCTTTTTAAATTGAAGGCCTAGAAGACACATAGATCAACTTTGAGAAACTGAAGTCCTGATTCCCTGCTTATGAATCAGCCTAGCACTAAGAAAGAATACTTAGATGGGGAATGACTCATGAAAAATCTCTTAGGATTGACTTCACTCACTTAGAAATATGTATATAAGTGAGAGCCAGAAAGCCCACGGACTGTCTGCATGCTTTAAAAATTGAGTCAGCGATCTCTGATAAGATGACTGTATGTCATGAAATTTCAGGCTTTGATCTGTAGCCTTACAAATTGATTTCCTTCTCCCCACCCCCTGAATATTAAGTCTAAGATGCAAGCTAAATATCTGTAGCATGGGCCAGTGGAAAGTTGGGTGAAAGGTAGAAGGAATGAAGGATTCAGATGCCTTAAGTGTTAGAATTTCTAATGCATCTCTTGGTTTGCCTAACCTATTGCAACTCATTCTTTTTTTCCAAGAATTTACGCTCCTGGAGGTATTGTCTTCCATATCCCCTGCTGAGATTTCTCCTATTGATGGGAAATAACATTAAAAAATAAATTATTGTATTTGAATTAAACTCTTTCTAAATATTGTGAAATTCTGGCAGCAGTGTCTTGGGCTTAAGCACCACTTTGGAAGAGTAAATATTTTGCTTTTATAGAGTACCAGATTACATCAGTCTCAGAGATGTGAGAGCTTTCAGGAAGCCGACCCTTCCTGAAGAAGAAGAATCAGCAGGATTTGCAGTCTTGCTTCCCTTTCAAATTAGGTAGGTAAGCCTTCATAGTGCATATATTTAAAGTTTTTTATAGATTACAGATGTAATGAAACATATAAGGACTAGAGGCTAACAGAGTGTTCACAGTCCTAAATCCTTTGACATTTTCTATAAGGATGTATTTTAGGCATTGAAGTTCATGGTAACAATGGTAAGAGTAAAACACTCCTTTGAATCTGTGCCTAAATGTATTTTGTGTTGGTTGAGGAGAAGTATTTATTTTCTGTGAATAAATACACTTGAAGATACTCAAGTCTTTCACTTTTTGTGAAATTGAATCTCCAGAATGACGAGTACCCCCGCACAACTGGTTGGAGTAGGCTTTGGTTCAGCCTACGTGCAAAGGAAATCTTTCAAGGAAATGCCTCTTAAAAAAGACTGTTAGAATGTTGACTAGAAATGTCTTCTGCTGCTCTGCGCTACTGTACTGATTTAAGCTCCTTTGCAAATGCCATGCTAGGGGATTTAGGTACCAATTTCCATTATTGGTAAGGTAGGATTAGACATCCCTTCCTGTAACACTGCCATAAAATCTAGGAATCTACAAGGAAGCTTGAAGCTCCTTTGAAAATGTCAGCCTCCATCATTTAAGTCACTAGATTTTCACTTGTGTTTTTTTATAGAACAATGAAAACAGTGGTTATCCCATCTGTCTTGAGCCTACATATATGTCCTATCTCATTTAACACCCATGCTTTTCTACTTCTAACAATTTAATTTAACTTTTATATTCAGTGTAATATATATATATATATATATAAACAAATAAAATCTTTATTAGTTTAGTTAAAAGGTGTCACACATCATGTGATCCTGTAGATGGGATTCCTCTTATTTGACTGTACACATGTACAGCTGAAAATGTAAATATCTATGTTGGACCATCTTAGACTGCCTTTACTGTCTGTAAGAAGTAGAAGTATATGACTATGTCTACTTTCAATGTCCATTTTAGGAATAAATGATTCACTCCTTTTAAGGGCACGTTTCTCTGCTGTAGATAGCTAAACTGCCAGTGCATAATTTTAGCATCTATCCTATGTAATATATGCATGGTAGTTCTTCCCTGCCATGGGATACAGTATCCTTTTTCCTTTTAATGATGGATATTCTTCCTCTTGTGTCTGGCAATAATTTTTTTTTTCTTTTTTTTTTTTTTTTTTTCTGTTTACAAAGCTTGCCAAACATATTTCGGTGTAATATATCTTGGAAAGTGGGGTCTTGTCAATACAAAAGCGTTTTGCCTGAGGCAGACCTTTGTAAAACAAACAAAACTGTGAGGTTCTTTCCAGCTGCCAACCACTTGAAATTTCAGGTTCAAAAATGACAGAAAAAGAAGTGACATGTCAGCTTCTTATATTGATTTAAAAATTTCATGGACACAGGAATTAGTCCCTAAAAACTGTATTCTTTCCAAATTAGTCTTGCAAAAGGCTGTTACCTCAATAGTTTGCTCATGGCATGCAATTTTCACATTTGCCTTTAAGAAATTAATTTGAAGGTTTAGTGTCAACATTTAGTGAAGCAAAACAAAAAGCACCCTTCAGTCTTGCAATACTGGTGAAATGATAGTTGCCAGAGTGGAGCGTGAAGGCACTAGAACTCTTTCATGGGGTTAATCAATCTTTCCAGAAGGAGAATTAGTCTGAATCACACCATCAAACACAGGCACCACAGAGGATGCAGAGCAGACTTCCCAGAAAGCCACGGTCAAACATCCATGAAGCGAAGCTTCAGAACAGGCTTTTGAAACAAAGCAATTTAATTTGGGAAAGCAAAAGATTCTGCACTTACTGGATATCAAAAAGACTGTAGGCTGTTCAGGTAAGAACTTTTCTGAACATTTTGAAAAAAAAGTAGAATCTTCCATGAATAAAAAATTTACTTTGGTTTAAGCATTAGATGTTTTAAATTTAAGCTGCATCTCTGTGATATGTTTAGTACCTATAACAAAGTGATTTCTTGGTACTGATTTGGCCTTGAGTCTGATGGCTTGGCTAAGTGTATGTTAATAAAATATTTATTCTTTGTTACAAATGAACTTTAAAAACCATATTTTTAGACTAGGTAATGATATGCTAACTACCCAATTACACATGCAGCTGTTTGCTGTTTTAAATGTCAGTAAGTCTGCAAACATCTCATCCTTTCCCACTGTCTGTCAATTTGCAGACAGGTTTTTCAAGGAAAGATGGGCTGTCATATTGATCTGTAGTGAGATCTGAAACACAGAGAATCAATGCTGTTACATACAGAAGACGTACATCAAGCAGTCATGTGAGAAATCAAAAGAAAATTATACCTGGAAATCAGAAACATGATTATTAATTTGCAGGTTAACTTAGAAGAAAGGTATAAAATATGAAGGCAGGCCAATAAGCAAAAAGCTGAATGCATGAATCTTAAATAATTTACTTCATTAAAGGTCTAGTTAAAGGCCTGAAAGAAGAATCTGACTTATGCAGTAAACTCCAATGCCATCCTTGCTGAATAGATGGGGACCTAACACCCCACTCAGTGAAACATAATTGATGCAAGTGTGGAACTTGCCTTGAACAGCCAAGGACACCAAGAGATTTATGTGTGCTTGAGTCCACAGTAGGTTTTCTCTTGAAGGGTTGCAACCTGACTAAGTGTCACATAGGCAGAATTTAGCTGCTTAAGTTGAGGAGGATGCTCCAGGAAGACCCTTACTGACCTGCTCAGGTGTGCTACCATCTATGCCTGTGGGGCCAGCATTTTGTTAGTTGGCTTTCTAGAAACCTCTCTTGTTAGCATTGGGGGAGTTCCTCACCCCTTCCTCTTCTGAATGCAAACCAGCATGGGTAGGAATGGCAATGCTTAGACTTTTCATATCAAGCCTTAGTGGTTAGGGGTTTTGACAGGACTTTGTCCTGGAATCCAGCTCAGACAGGAGAGACAGTGGGCATCCCAAATTCTTGATTAACTTTTAGGTTTTTCCACTAATTGGCTACATAAAATCTGTAAGGTGTGTAAGAGAAACTGGAACTGCACCTTCAGTCATTGTTTGCAGCGTGCCTCAATATTATAAGGTCAGGATCAGAATGTTTTCTTCCTTGTCCCATGATCTTTTATTTTATTTCTTTAAGTTTTAGCTGCAGAGAGGCAGAACAGAATGAGTACTGACTGTTTGCACCAAGCCATTTAAAATGTTAATCTTAACAGATAAAGCAGGGAAAAGCAGGGATTTTTTTTTCTTTTTTAATTGCTTTAATAACTGCTGTTCTGTGGATTTTATTTGGTTTGGCTTCATTTCTTTTTTTTTCTTTTTTCTTTTTTTAATACACTGCTTTTCTAGTCAACACAGCTGTGAAATGTGGAACACAAAAACAAAGATGCTGAAACATTACAAACAGGTAAGAAAGAAATGTATTTTTCTGTGTCATTCATGTCACCA
>NW_010325337.1:42002-90109 GCF_000700745.2 Antrostomus carolinensis | reverse complement strand
CCACCAAACCAGAAGAAGACTGGAAAGATTGAAAAGCAGCGCAATTCTCTTTGGCAACTCTGGTGAGAAGACACATTTTAGTTCGTATGTCCTGTCTAACACTTTTCAGCTCCTTCTGCCAAGGTAAACAATTTCAAGGAATAAAATCTTAAGGATTAAGTCAGTACCTCAGAGTAAAAGTAGAATGAAACAGGACTTCAAATGAATAAAGACTTTTCATTGCTTTCCATATGACCTTCTCTATCTGCTACTAAGTTAGCAAGAGGATAGCAGCCAACAAGAAGACAGTCTTTGCAGTACTAGGCAGCACAGAGACCTCCAGTCTAGAGGCCCTGCCTTGTTTCAGTGAAGTAAACAGAGACATTGCAATTCATATTGACTGAAAGACTGGGTTTCAATCAGGTCAGGTAGCTTGGGAATCTACATCACAACAAATCCCAGGTGAAATTCTGTTTCTTCTAGAATTAAGTGTGAGATGAATCCATTTTGATTTATTGGGTTTGGGAAACCTTCTCTATTTGAAGTAGATGGAGAATGGGAAGCAGAAGCAGAGCTTCAGTAGCCTAAATTAGGTGTTCAGTGAGCTTCCTGAGAAATTAAAAGATAATTAAATTAAGCTTAGCTCTGCTTCATACTATTTGAAAACAATTTAGGTAATGCAAATATGTACAAAAGACTGTGCCATTGCACACTGCATTGAGATATTGCCTCTCAAACATTCCTTGTATTACATTTTGCTTAGTACATTGCCACTTACATTAACAGTAATGCACAACATGCTCAGAACTAGCGTAATACAATTTTTTTTTACTTCATAATGAACATTTGCATATGACTATTTATACATAATGTCTGAAGGGTTCACAATGACTAAATGTCTCCAGTAAGAGCATGACACGAATTTGAAGGAAACCTACTTAAAGTACAAATGAAACACATTATATAGTACTACATCATACTATAAATATTTGCATTGTGAATGTAGTTTTTGTTGCTCTGTCTTTAATAAATGAAACATTCCACTGGTAATTGGTAATTATCTCAAAATAAACTTATTATGCAAAAAGTGCAATCATGTCTCTTTTTGTCCAAGTTCCATTTACACTTTAAAAACATGCCTCTGTACACACAAAGACACATGATTTCCTATTAACAGCTGTAAGCTAAGTGTAACTCTATTTAATGAACTGTTGAATGTGATTTAATGATTACTAAACAAAAAGTAGAAGACTTCCAGTGATATACTACTGTCAACACATTGTCTCTCTGACATGTTTTTATTGTTGGTGATCATGCATATCCTGAAAATGAATAGTCTTATGTTCCTTTCTGACACATAATTACTGATCTGACATGCAAAATTAACAGAAAAACTCAACACATACCAAGTAAGAAATCACAGAACTTGTGGCAGTTCCTGTCATGCACTCCAGTTCCTTTTCTTGTCTACCCAGTCATCAGCACTGCTGATTTCTTCTAAATTAAATTAGGAGGTATTTGACATGGGAAACATGAGCCTACTGTCTGTAATTAGCTTAATTACTTTATAAATTATAGATCTGGTCTGAAGTGGGAAGACATGAAATAGTTGAGGATAGTAATGCATTTGTGTGGTTTATTAGATTGCTGGGTGTGTAATCCACAAGAACATTGCTAGAGCTAGAAAGCATCTGTTGAAGTCAAAGGCATATATCCATATTTTCCAAGTGAAATCAGCTTTAGGTCTAATATGGAAATGGTTTCATATTCCAAGATACATCTATTACATTGTGCTATCCTGTCACAAGGGAGCAAGCCCACAGACCACTAATCTGCTGAAATGTAGTCAGATTGACATCTGAAAGGGAAAAAAACTCCACACATTATCAGTGGTGCTTGAACCATATTTGGTCATAGAATTTTCAAATTTCCACGGTTTTTTTTTTTCCTTTTTTTTTTTTTCCTTTTATTCATTTGCCCATCTTTAGGAAAAAAAACCAGCAGTTCTACAACTATGAGCCCAACCCAGACAGGCCTAATGTCCATGAGAATGACACTCTTAATTGCTTAAAAAATATTAAATCCTTACTGGAGAACTCTGTTTTTCAAAAAGACACAATTAGTTGAGAAAAAAAAGTCACATCTCAGTAAATATACCAGAGTATAATCATTCTGACTTCCACAATTAGTCACTCCTTAGGACAGCCATTTATTTGGCCAAAAATAAAATAAAATCATATAATTATTTTTAAGTTGTTGAAGACATTTAGCTCTGAAGAAAGATAATCTATAAAACTTGCTTTTCCAGTCCATTCAAAATCACTGGTTAAAGTGCAGCGTTTGGATCAATCATCCTCAGGGATTTTCAATCCTTAAAGGTGAAATTGCATTCTTAAATAAATATTTAAGCTCCTAGTGGAATATTAATTCTTTTAACAGGAATTGAACCTTCATAAATCATCTCAGATTTGTATATTCTCAGTAGCTGAGAAATTAATGGATTTCTCTGAAATATTTATTCGCAAAGAATTTATGGAGTATTTTGTTTTTTCAAGACTTGTGTTTTACATGTGTTTTACAAGCCCAGAAGATAATATGGAAGAGAACACACTGATCTCACATGTATTTCAGTGAGAACATTCCATCACCTACGGTGAAATATTTCTGATACAAGCCAAAGTGAGAGAAGGAGAAGGGTGGATTTTCTACGTTCTTCATTGCTCATCATTGACCTCCCAGTGCTTCTGTTCTTTCCTGTCTAGTTCAAGCATCTGCTACTAGAATAAACTCCAAAACTTTAATGAATCTCATGTTTTTACAATATATCCAAGATTTTCCACCTCAAGTTTTTAGCTTGCACCTTTCTGTCAGCCTGGTTTTATTCCACCTTATCATCTAACATGCTCTTGCTACTTTTGTCTGACAAAGACCGTAATATATTTAGACTGAACGATGATGAAAATTAGAAAGAAGAAATCCTGACATGTGAAGATGATGGATTTAGAAAAACCCAGAATAGCTATAAAGAATTCTATTTATTTATTTATTTATTTTTAAAGGAAGAGAAACCAGTGTAAACTCTTCCAGGATTTTGCTTTATTATATACTTGGGACTAATCCAGCAGTCTGGTCTTTTAACAAAATCTCTGCACCCAGGAGCAGACACAACACAGTCAGTTAATGAATGCTGTTGTCTTTTCTTTATGACTTTTAGTTTGATGTTCTAAAAATCAAATGACAATGGTGTGCAGCCTCCATTCTCTGTGGCTCCGGTTGCATACTTATGGCAGTGTGGGTATGGCCTAAGAATATAAAATCTAATTATGTACTCAGTCCCTTTTACTTCAGTGAGCAACATTAAAAGTCTTGGGAGCAGAGCTAAGTGTATTCTTTTTTCTTTGTAATATTTGGAAGCAAAAACATTCATAAAAACATCTTATTTTTTTTTAAATAATGTCAAAATATCTTGTTCAAACTTTTTGCAATTCTTGTTTTAACTTTTTTTTTTTAAATAATATTGCCATTTGAAGGTTGATCAAACTCTTATTTTACTTTATGTTTTATTGTATTTTTTAAAGAGGCAGAAGCCTAAAATACATAGTAAAGCATGGAAACATAAATCAAAGAAAACACCTGATATAAACCCAAATATCTTCTTTTCTTCATTGTTCCAGTTTGATTATGAAAATAGAAGACAATCTTGTGATTTAGGCAAGTGTGGATTCTGTTTAGAGAGACAGAGCAATGGAGCAAGCATTTTGCACAGCTGTGCAAGAAATAGTATTCACAGAACAAAGGCTTGTGTTTTGGGAACTGGAACTCTTTTTTCATCAGCTAACCATCTGACCCATAAAAATTCACAGGACAAGATAAGCAAGTGATTTTGCAAAGTGTAACACTTCCCCTCCCTGGTATTTTGACTCACCCAGAGAAGAATGGATTATTTTTAGAAACACTGAATCAACAAATAAGGAGATAGTGTGACCAAAGTCTGATTAAGACTAAACGTGCATGAATCCAGAAACTCCACCCTTTTGCAATATTTGGTTTGAATCACTCTTCTGAATTTAGACACCATAAAAATCACAGAAATTCATTTCAGGGACTGTCATTAATAAGTTAAGTATGGTCTTTAGATTCTTGAACTTATATCCCCCACATATAGCAGTGTGCTTGGGCTTCCTTGAGCTGGTTGAAATGGAAATGAGCGTAATAGATGGTGAAACAAGTTGTGTAGTGGGATCTGAATCTCACTTTTACACAAACTTTGATTTAAAACATCTTACTGAGAAATGGATGTTTAAACAAATACAAGCCAGCATGAGAAAAAGAATCTGTAAATAACCTGTAGGAATAAAATCAATATATATAAATAGAAGTACTACATAATCCTTTACACAAATATTTCTTTGAAAAATAATTGCACTGAATGGCTCGTGAGTGTTTGTATTTCATGATTTATTGACTGGCTGTTGTTAAACTCTATACATTTGGTTACAGCAGACCTTTCACCTCCTCTATCTTATATCGTGAAGGTACGGTCCAGTGTTTATTCTGGATTTACAATATGATTAAATATTCTCGACATATAGTCCAAACATCTCATGAAAGGTAATCTTTTTAGATTGTGGTAGGTCATTTTGCTGATTGTGATTCAGACTTATGTATGAAGGATGTGAAATAGTGTGTGGGGATCCACAGGGATTACAAGGAAGTAATCCTTATAATAACATATCTCATGGAAGGATCCATAAAGCTTTAGAAATTGCCTGGAAGTAGTTATCTTCACAATTTTGGTTTGTTTTGGGGTTTTGTTTCGGAGTTTGTTTTTTTGTTTTGTTTTGTTTTCAGAAGAGAGAGTAGGAAAGAATTTTCCTACTTTATCTGGTTTTAGGAATGCACTGTATTAAAAAAAAATCACAGGTGGTTTTTTTTTTTTTTGGTCTAAATTTGCTCCCTCTGTATCCTAAAATAAGCATTTTAGCACTGATCTCAAGCAGTGCTTAATCAAGTGACTTATGTGTGGTTTTGAATATTGGTTCTTAGGTATAAGGAAAAAACAGTACTCAGTTGTTATGTATTAGAAATAACCTAGAGGACAGAGAACACCTATAAAGTAGTGTGGTCCATTTAGGAAAGCCATAGGTCAGTAAAGTAAAGAGAAGCTGACCATCTAAATATGGATATTTTCTTTCTTCAGTATAAAACTGAAAATGCTGAGAAATATTTTAGTAAAGTTTTCAGATGAATAAATGTGAAGTACAAGGGAATTGGAGCTGTAGTGCAATTACAAGATCTATATTTCATCTGTGAAAGGAGCTGATGACAGTGGGCTGCTGTGTAGTTAGTTATCAAGGAAGGGTGGGTGAAAAAATGCACAGAACAGAATTTCTATGAGGTTGAAATAAACCCTGTTGTGCCATAAGAATGATCTCTGGAAGAAATTACTGTGGACTGTAATGTAGCTGAAAGAGATCGCTTTGTACTTGTGAGACTCAAATAAACAATACATAAGGCAGAAATTAGATGGCAAATATCTGATGCTTATTCAAGTGCATGGTGATATTTTCAGTAGTTTCTGCTACACAAATCATTTATCTCGGCCTTACATACGTTCTATTATTTAATTTGCCTATTTGTTTCAAAGTGGTCTTAACTTATTTGTATAGCTTAATGGTGTCCCAACTTTGTAGGGCTATTATCCTGATCACCTCTCAGCCTGTGATCATTGCAGAATGTGGAACAGTTGTGTTTTGTTTGAGCACTCCAGAAAATGAGGGTTTGTGGGTCCAGCTTGTGGGAAAGAAAGAGTATATTCTATGGCAGAGAGGCAGCCTTCAAAATGATCTGTCACTTATCTTAAAAGAAGTAGCTCATTAAAAAAAAAAAAGCTGGAATGAAATTTTGATTTTTAATCTTTATTTGCAATCCTTATTATTAAATCTGAGGTTAAAAACCACTTGACTTAAAGGATGTGCTCCACCAGGGTTTGAGGGGGTGAAGAGATTTATGTTATGGATGAGATTCCTCGTCTCATGACAAATCTAATAAGCGTCATATTTTTCTGGATTTTATAGAAGAAAGAACAATGTGTATATATACATATCTATACTTATATATCTATACGCTTAGATTTTGTCAAGTATGAGTTCTGAAAATAAACTACTCACTTGCAATTCTGAACATTCTCCCTGCCTTGAGCTGTTATGATATTACACCTTTCTGGGTACAAATATTGAAATGGATATTTGAACTGGCAAAATAAAACACTTTATTAAAATAAAAGGTAATAAAGCACCAGTAACCTATAGTTCCACATTACAGACCTGAATATATAGGACTATTTTTAAATATTCTTCAAATTTATATAAAACTAATTTCTTTGACATTCAGAAATTAATTTCTAGGAAGAATACCCTAGAAATAAGCAATAGATTATTTCTCTCAAATTAGACCTTTGAAGTGCATGGAAGGAAAAACCTTTTTGCCTGCACATCACATCAACTCTACTTTGTCACTTTAATAAACTTGTAGTAAACTTTATGTTACTTTCTCCTCCTCAAGTCAAAAGTGGGAAAATATGTAACATATGTCCATCCAAGTGACTTGATATTTATGCAGTATGTCATAATGGACAGCTATAAATAAATTGGTTTTGAAAGAAATCTGGATGAAGCTAAGGGCCAGATCCAAAAAAGGCTTTATGCACCTTAAGAAAAACTTGGCAGAATCTAGGCCCCTAGGAATCCTGAAAACTGCTAAGCAGCATCTGCTTAACCCTGGAGATGCTTGAAAACTATGTTATTGTCTATTTTTGCACGTTACATTTCACCAGATACTGGAGCCTGCTTCTGCATATGCCCAGAATTTCTCAGTTTGGGTTAATGGCTGTAGCATAAAGCACTTAACTCATGTTTGGTATGTGATGTCTGCATCATAAAATGTCTCTAAACCTTTCAAGCTATAAAAATAACCCATGCCTCTCTTTCAGGGGGAGCTCCTGACTTAGAAGATAATGTTCCCTCATGCTCTCTTGTCTGTCCCAGGTCACGTTTTCAAGTAGTGTCTCAGTTTCAGAGGAAAGTGAGAATAATGCTCCTGGGCCAGGTAGCCCAGTGAGGAGATGAATCAGTGAGGAGGAAAGAAAAGTGGACTAAAAATATCTCAGAGAGCTGAGGGAATCAAAGCCTCTCTACCCATCTTGTCTGAGTGCTGTAACACCTGAGCTACTGTGGAAGAGGCAACTGTGACATTTCAGATCAGGTTTTAAAAGAGTGACCTTTGATTCATTTGAAAGGGAAAGGAGTACACTTTAAGCTCCGCAAGAAAAGTCAAAGGTGAATACTGAGGCAAATAAAATGTTGCCTCACAGTCCTGGCTACCACAGGTTGTACAGGAACTGGTGGCTCACCTACAAGTTCTAAGGCAACCAAATCCAATTAACTGTAGAGAAGATCCAAATGCCGATGTGAGTACAAGATCCTACTTTATTGGCTAGGAACTTTCATTTTTTGGCTTTGGAAGGATCAGTATTTTGGTTTTCCGATCCCCTTTCACCTAGAACCTAATAGCAAGTGTTGATTCAGAACTTTGTCTTGGTTCAAACTGGGGTCTGCTCTTTAACAGAACCAGTAAAAGCACTTCCATGTTAACCCTTTTTTTCAGTGACCATTTTTTCTTCCATAGTGATGCTGATACCTTAAAGAACATTCTGCTTCTGTTGGATTTTAACCACATGTAAGTGCAAGAAATTTTACAGGTTTTTTTGAGGACTTTTATTCAGGATCTCAATTCTTCTAGTACCTTATTAATCTTCAGAGCTAATGGCGAATGTGTATGAGATGGCTGGATCATTTCCTAAGGAAATAAACACAGATACAAGTATGCAAAAAAATAGTCTTTCTATTACATTTCTGTTGCAGTTTGTCTATCGAAAGTCCTTGGCAATCAAAACTACATGCCTGACGATTACTTCAAAATGACCATTTGCCACAAAAAAAGATTTATCAGGAAAAGAAACAGCTTGATTTCAGAGTGCTTTTCCCTACTCCACTCTCCTGTACCCCTGGAGTACTGTCTCCAGCTTCTGTATCAGTTTTCACAGGCCTAATTTATTTAGAAAAAATATGCAAATAATGTGAATCAAACCACTAGTTCGTTTTGCCTGTCCAGTACGTGTCACAGCAGATTAAATATTTCATCTAAGCCATTAACTGAAGGCTGGAGAGCAGCAAAATGCAGAAAAAGCCAGCAGAAACATTTTAGGTCATACAGTGCTGTGTAGCATCAACTCTGTAATGTGCAAAAAAAGGAGAAATAGATTGTAAGATATGTGATGGGCTTAGCACTGATAAGTTGTATTAATGTTGACAGGTGGGGTAACAATCATCTCACCTGTCTTTGGACAATACTATTTGCAGCATAGGTATCTGACTTAATCAGTATATTGCTTCCAATACAGAGAAATAGGCTCATGAAGGATGCTAGTTGTCTGACCTTAAAACTTTTAATTTAGAATGAAATTACTGCCTCTCCTTTGGCTATACAGGGAATTCAGGAAATTTAGGCAGGTAACCCAAGATTTCCAAATCTATTTCACAGACATTTAAAACTAAGTGATTCTACACCCACTGACACAAGAGAGAGGTCCAAATCCCAGCCTGAGCACACCACACCCATGAACACTGGACCACTTAGCATGATAGAAAAGCATAAAATG
Organism: Antrostomus carolinensis; assembly: GCF_000700745.2. Taxonomy (NCBI): domain Eukaryota; kingdom Metazoa; phylum Chordata; class Aves; order Caprimulgiformes; family Caprimulgidae; genus Antrostomus; species Antrostomus carolinensis. Next base: position 81,411 of record NW_010325337.1, on the reverse strand, counting down.
TCTGAAAGACCAAAGATTTATCTAGTCAGAAATGTATCTTTATGTAAACCTGGTTTAAAAGCCTTTTCCAAACTGTGTGGAAGCAACAATTAGATGATGAAGATAAGAGCTTTCACCTCTGACGTGCACATAATTAATAATTTCATTTCCTTTCTTCCTCTCCTCTGTTGCCATTTTATGTGAATAGTGCAATAAATCAATTACAAAAATACTTTAAAGCAGTTCATAATTTCTTAAGCAGTCAGCCTAGCAAACATCTGAATGGCAAGGGCCATTTCACAAAGCACTACAGATACAGAGGTGATAATAGATAATGACAGATGAGTAGGAAGAATGCAATTCTAATATTTGAATTACCTGTAAAGTGTAGGTGCCTTTTCCCAATGCTAGACTGTTATGCTGTGAAGTCAATGAGATGAATGTATTTCTGACTGCTAATAAAGTCTTTCTACAAATCTAAACAGTATTAAATAAAATCTTTGCAGAATGTCTCATAATGCACAACACAAATGTATGTGAACATACCATGTAAATTTATGCAAAAAAAGACAAAACTACAATGCATTTTCTCAAAAGCAATCATTACTTGAACATTCAAGATCAATTGATTAATTCAGAGTGCTAATTCACAAATACAAAATGACAATCCCTTGACAGATAAAACTGAAATACATCCAAGTAAATTAATAACAGTTTATTGGGCAGTTTTCCATTAAGTCACACTTTGCCACAATTGGGAATGGCTGAGCCAAGCATTATATTTAAATATCGAGATTTCTGGGGCTCAAATTTTTAAAGATAAGATAGCCTTACAGTTCCATGATCAAATATGCACAGCTCTCTCCAGTTCATTGAGTTAGAACATTGAAAGATTTAATTTTGACTGTAGTTCATGGAGATTAAACTATTATAGTTGGATATATATTTAGGTATACATGTATATATATATATCAGCTAGGAAATGAGAGTTCTTTCTGATGGGAATGATTAGAAGACTCATAGATCAAAGTAGCTTTGAACTCTAAAATAAACCTTTGCAAGACTGAAATTCCTTAACAACATACTCTATGCTAATAGTTCTTCGTTTTCAGTCATTATCACTATGTAATCAAAGCAGTCAGTGCTAACCAATCAAATCCTACAACACCTTGGGGCTAATCCCGTATTATTAACACTGATGACATTCATTTCAGAGATGAAGGTCACCGTTAGCACTGATGGCTATAGTCCTTTGACGGCCTTAGTTGCTGAGGTCAAGATGATCAGGTTCACAAGCACCTCAATAGAGAAGCCAATTGATATCAGTGCATAGGTGGGTGCTCAGCTGCACTCACTCTCTCAAATTTGGGATCTTGTCCCTTTGCAAGATGTCTGGAGTGTTCCCAGCCTTTGACCTCCACCCTGGACTATGTGCTGCACAAAACTTGGGGCAGGGGCAAAGGGAATTATTTGCCCAGGTCACAACAGGTGCCTCATTCTGATGGGAGTTGTTTCATTTCCATTGCTTAGTTGTTGCTGCTTTTTTAAAAAATCAGACATCGTTTTTTTCCCCCATCTCTCATGGCTGTGTTTTTTAGGGTCTAATAGCTTATAATCAGCAAGTTGTAATTCTCAGGTGTCTCCTTGCAACCTGTATTTTCAAGGCTTTTTTTGTTATCCCAGGCTTAAATTGTTCGTCTTAATAAGAAAAATCTGGTATCAAGATCTCTCTCCCATAGCAATTTCTTATAACAAGTTGGTAACAAGCCTAAAAGTCCAGCACTAAGGCCTTGCACAATTAGCATAAAGTACATTTAGCAGAAGATCTGTTGCTAGCGTGGCAATACTGGGTTTACTAGCTTGTACTGTTGTGTCATATCATTCTGCTTGTCTTTGGATTCCAAACAAACTAATATTGTGTTGTACATTTATGAGTAAAATAGGCCTCTGTTGTTGCTGCACAATTATTGTATAGGGAGTTTCCTTGTACCTGCTGAGTCTTGCACTCTGCTGTGCTCAGGGGCTCCGAGTAACCTGATCTAGTTGAAGATGTCCCTGCTCACTTCAGGGTGGTTGGACTAGATGACCTTTACAGGTCCCTTCCAACCCAAACTATTCTATGATTCTATGAACCAGAATTCATTAGGGTAGCCCAAAAATAAATAAAAATAAGAAAAAAAAAGTATACTGCTCAAAACTCTTTCTTCTTATCCCAAAAGTGGGTGGACTGGAAAATATAATTAATGTTAAAAAAACCCATCTGAAGTGTTACTTTTTTATGACTATAAATAAATCACTTATTCCTTAAAATCACTTTCAATCACCTAAATTGAAGTTTTCATAAGAAACCCTTGTCAAATAAGAAAGCACAAAAGAATATTTTTTAAAGATTTTACGTACAACATTCGTACATACTTAAAAATAGTTTGAAATACATAATATTGAGGAAAATACAGAGAAGTCAACGTAATAAATGTGTTGATGTAAATTCTACATCATTACAATACAATACACAAAATACTAAATAATGAATTTGACAGTAAATCACAACCTTACATTCCATCTGGGGGAAAAGAATAAAAATAATTCTCTGCCTCCTCCCCCTATGCCACTGGAGGAAAGGAGGTAGAGAATTCAGGAGTAAAGTTAAGCCCAGAAAGAAGGGCGGGGTGGGGGGAAGGTGTTTTAAGATTTGGGTTTATTTCTCATTATCCTACTCTGATTTTGACTGGTAAGAAATTAATCTAATTTCCCCAAGTCAAGTCTGTTTTGCCTGTGATAGTAATCACTGAGTGATCTCCCTGTTTTTATCCCAACCCATGACCCTTTTATTATATTTTGTCTCCCCTGTCCAGTTGAGGAGAGGAAAGACAGAGCGGCTTTGGTGGGCATCTGGTGTCCAGCCAGGGTCAACCCATCACATCTTGTCATGGTTCCTGCTCCAGCAGGGGGATTGGACTAGATGATCTTTTGAGGTCCCTTCCAATCCCCAACATTCTGTGATTCTGTGTGATTCTGTGAAAGTAAATTAAGGTAGTAAAGCATGGCTTTACCTTTATGAAGCCATGTTTACTTTGACTGATGACTGCGTTGTCTTTCAAGTGTTTTTTTAATAACTCCCAGAACAATCTTCTCCATAATTTCTTCCAGGCACCAAAATGAGACTGACAGGCCTGTAATTACCAGAGTCTTCTTTCTTGCCCAGTTGAAAATTGGAATAACATTTCCTAACTTCCAGGCAGCTGGGACCTCTCCAGGTTTCCAAGACCGTTGTCAAATAACTGAGAAAGGTCTTGCAATAACATCGGCCAACTCTTTCAGCACCCTAGTATGAATCCCACAGGCTTATGTGCATTCAGCTGCAGCAACAAATTCCTCATTATAGCAAACAAACAGCTGAGAAAATATATGAGTGAAAAGCTGGCAAATCAGACTCAGGTAATTTAAGACGTTTAAAGTCTTAAAGTGCAGGCCACTGACAGTGAAATGAGTTCTTCTACTGCCATAATAAATTATATGAGTAAGTCGAGTTCCCAGTCTGTGTCTCAGTTTCCCTTGTCCCTCCTGTTCTTCTTCACTTGATAAAATCTGCAGGGCAAGGACATCCTTCCCAGTGCATGCTGACAGCATGGCCCTGTGAGTCCGTATGTCTTGAGCACAGATAATGGTAATGTGAGACAGTATTTTTTTAAAAGTGTATTTCTTTCTGTCATTTCAAGTTATTCCTATTGCCTCACTTATCTTTTGCTTATTGCCTGGACCTGGTGATCCTTAGGAGAAAGAGAAGAAACTGGAGGCATGACAGAGGTGGAACGTGACGATGCAACTCTATTCAACAACATAAAAACAATCTAACTTTTCTTAAACAAACCTTTCCTAATTGGTAGTCATTAACGATGAGGCTTCCAGAGCATAGTGATGTAGGGGAGCTTGAAATCTGGTTGGATGTCAGGCTAGAAAATTCAAGATAAACACTCATCCATTGTGAAAATCAATTAAAAATTCCTCACAGCTGTGCAATTGCAAGATATCTGAAGTAGCAAAAACTCACACAGGCAAATGTCGCAGGTCATGTGCTTTCTGGACAGATTCTCTAGTTGTTGTTTCTGTGAAACCATTAGAAAGGAATTAATGGCACAGTGATATCACAGATAGATTCCTTTTCATCACCTTAGATGGGACTGAATTATCAATTCTCACTAATCAGTCAAGCCAAAATCACAAGACAAAATGACTGGGAGTGTGCCCTTGGCTGTCTGCAGGTCATGACTCATACACAGAATGTGGGGGATTTCTCAAGCTCTCAGAGCTATCATCCACAGTTTATGTAGCCTTTGCCTCAGGCTGTTCCCTTGGAAGACGAAAATGAAGTATTTCATGTCAAAGGGAGTGAAGAGAACTCCAGGATGCAAAGAAAGAACAATTATAAAGTTATTTTATTGTTCTGGGGGGAAAAAAGAAAAAAAAAGAAAAAAAAGTATTTGTTATTATTCTTTTCTTTGTCCTGTTTCTTCCTGGAGTAGAAGGTGTTCTGCTGGGAAGTGAAAACTTCTCTTCCACTGGCAGATACTGTGGACTGTTTAAAGAAAAGATACTCCTAGAACAGCATTCTGCTGAGGAAGGCCACAGACAACCCAAATGTGGCAGGGACAATCCTGATAATTTACATCTTTTCAAATTAGGTTGACAGAGATGAAGATGCTCACAAGTTCGGGTGAGAATCAGTTTTCACTATGCAGGTCAAAAATGATTAATAGAATATTCTCTTAGAAACTGTTCCTACTACTTTTTCCGATGATAGTTATGATGATGGTGGTGGTTAATATTATTATTATTATCATCATCATAATCATAATCACTTTCATGTTTCTCTTTTTATTCATATCTTGCAGTAGATTCTTTTATTTCCCTTATTTAGGCATGGATTTCACTTCTACCTACTTCTTTTGCAAGAATTACCCTTGTATAAAAACACAAAAATACCATGAGGTGCATGAAATTTTTATTCGTAAATACCATTCCTTCCAAATTAAGCCATTATATGTTAGAAAACTATTCTAGCTGTGATACTCCACCTAATCTTACCGAGGAAGCTGGAAGATTCTACTCCTATCCCAACCTCAAATACTTCATAGAATTATAGAAATATAGAAGCATAGAATGGTTTAGGTTGGAAGGGATTTTTAAAGGTCATCTAGTCCAACCCTCCTGCAGTGAGCACGGACATCTTCAACTAGATCAGGTTAGTCAGAGCCTGGGGGCTCAACCTTTTTTGTGTAAATATTTTTTTGAAAAATTGACTATTTAAAAAATTAAATTAGTACACTTTGAATAATTTAGAAATCTTCAAGTGCTAAATAATAAGTTTGCTGCTGTACCACCAGCTTTTTGGCATGTACACTGGCAGAAAATAAGTTCCTATGAGAAGATCTTACGATACTCTGTCTCAGTTTTATGGTGTGTTTCCATTCAGAATGTCTTGTGGATTTTATTGATAACAACCACACCTAGTTTGTACATAGAATTGTCTTTCAAATTATATTTATAATTTTCAGTAAGTATTTAATTACACATACTTGAACAAAATTAAGGAACTGTATCCCAAGTGTGTGGAAAGCCATACATCATTCCTTTTCTATTCTGGCTTCTTCAGTATGATAGACAATTGGTAAACAAAGATTTAAACGTTTCACCCCCGACTCCCTTCAGAGCACTAATGTTAATTAAAAGCTTCGCTACCCTAGGAGTTGCCCAATGCCTAGCATAGGTTGTTCAGTGAAAGAGCTGTTCACTCACTTTCAATGAGTTACTGGCAATTCATGTAAATTTTTTGCAGTGACTGTTTAGGTTTGTGATTGTGTGAATTCTGAAATAAATTTTGAATAATTTAAGTTGACAAACCCAACATTTTTCTCTAAATTAAGTTTCAGTTTAAAATACAAACAAACAAACAAACAAAGTTGTTTAGCTCTATATCTGACAATACTGTGCTTCTGAGCTTGCTATAAACATTTTGTTTTCAGAGACATGGAAGAACTCTGAGTGTAATCATCTTCTACTAAGGCATTATTTATGTACATGTTTCAATTTTGCGGATGACAACAGGATACAAACACACATACACAGGGAGTCTCAGTGTGTGAATGGGGTCATAGAATCACAGAAATATTTTGGTTGGAAAAGACGTTTAAATTCACTCCAACCATAAACCTAACATTGATAAGTTCACGACTAAACCATGTCTCTAAACATCACATCTACACATCTTTTAAGTACCTCCACAGCTGGTGACTCAATCATTTCCCTGGACAGCCTGTTCCAATGCTTGACAACCCTCTCGGTGATGAAATTTTTCCTGATATCCAATCTAAACCTCCCCTGGTGCAACTTGAGGCCATTTCCTCTTGTCCTATCACTTGTTACTTGGGAGAAGAGACTGGCCCCCAGTTCTCTACACTTTCCTTTCAGGTAGTTGTAGAGAGTAATAAGGTCTCCTTTCAGCCTCTTTTTATCCAATCTAAACAACTGTAGTTCCCTCTTCTACTCCTCATATGTCTTGTGCTCTAGACCCTTCACCAGCTCTGTTGTCCTTCTTTGGGCATGCTCCAGAGCCTCACTGTCTTTCTTATAGTGAGGGGACCAAAAATGAACACAGTATCCAAGGTGCAGCCTCACCAGTACTGAGTACAGTGGGATGATCACTTCTCTAGTCCTGTTGACCACACTATTCCTGATACAAGCCAGGATGCTATTTGCCTTCTTGGCCACCTGGGCACACTGCTGGCTCATATTCAGCTGGCTGTCAACCAACGCCCCCAGGTTGTTTTCCACCAGGCAGCTCCCCAGCCCCTCTCCGCAAAGCCTGTAGCATTGCATAGGGCTGTTGTGACCCAAGTGCAGGACCTGGCACTTGGTCTTGTTGAGCCTTGTACCATTGTCCTCAGCCCATTGATCCAACCTGTCCAGATCCCTTTGCAGAGCCTTCCTACCCTCAAGCAGATCAACACTCCTGCCCAATTTGGTGTCATCTGCAAACTTACTAAGGGTGCACTTGAACCCCTCATCCAGATCACTGATAAACAGAACTGGCCCAAATACTGAGCCCTGGGGAACACCATGTGTGACTAGCTGTCAACCGGATTTAACTTCATTCACCACAGCTCTTTGGGCTCAGTCATCCAGACTCTTTCCACCCAGCAAAGAGTATACCCATCGAAGCCATGAGCAGCCAGTTTCTACAAGAGAATGCAGTGGGAAATGGTGTCAAAGGCTTCACTAAAGTCTAGATAGACAACATCCACAGTCTTTCCCTCATTCACTAAGCAGGTCACCCTGTCATAGAAGGAGATCGGGTTAGTCAAGCAGGACCTGCCTTTCATAAACCCATGCTGGCTGGGCCTGATTGCCTGGTTGTCCCATACGTGCTGTGTGATGGCACTCAAGATTATTTCCTCCATAATCTTCCCTTGCATGTTCCTCAGTCTTTGAGTGGGTTTCAGAAACTGAGACGCGATGGCCAATATTTATGCATGCAGGAGACACAGCTCAGGAGAAAAGGCTGTACTTGTACTGCACTGCTCATATGCTTCGATTCCAGCCTAGAAAACCCACACCTTGCTTATAGTGGCTCTACCAATAACAGAATTTCACCAGGAGAGTACAAGGGAGATGCTGTGCACACCCTTCCAAGACTTGACCAAATAAGAAAATTATTATTCTATGTTTATTTGTTAATGTATGGGCAAGTCATTATGACAGATATTCTTTTCTATCAGTCAGATCATTAGTAGATGTCCTAAAATTTATGTGTTCTAAAACTTAGCAATTTAATAATCTTTAATTTCTTCCTTCTCCTTCTGCCTCAATAGATATAATAATATTGTAAATTGTGTAGGAGTTCTATGAATTCATTCACATGAAAAAAAAATCCTTTTTTTAAAATTTTAAATCATGAAAGTATAAATTTATCTATACATCCTGGAAAGAATACTACTAATTTAAGGCCAGGTTTGATGAGGTTTTGGGCAACCTGATCCAGTGGAAGATGTCCCTGACAATGGTAGGGGGGGTTGGAACTAGCCAATCTTTAAGGTCCTTTCCAATCACGCAACCCAAACCATTCTATGATTCATTCCATGATATATGTAGTTTACGAAATGAAGTTACCTGGCAAACCCACAGGTGGAAATCAAACCTTTGGCTTCAGTGCCATTTCAATAGAATTTTACATTATTTTGCTTACAGATTTAATATAAAGTATGCCTCCTAGGACTAATATCTTCTTAGTGGTTCCAAGAAAACCATAACTAAGGCATATTTCCAAACTGCATTATTGCCTTACCTAAAAATGCAAATCCAGTGCTGTTTATTGATATGGACCCAGACCTAATGTAGTATTCAGGTTCCTAGGAAAGGTTTAGGCAGATTGTGCCTCATGGTTCCCACTCTACTACTGTGCAGTCAGTAGGTGTTTATTTCCAAAGATCCGTGTCAATTTAAAGTGTTTCCACCTTACACTATTTTCCTTTCCTACATACAGCAGTTGCCACAGCTCTGAGGGGAAACATACAATTAGGAATAAAAAAAAAAAAAAAGGAGGAGCAGTTGGGATAGGTAAAAATCTCACTGCTTGATCCAGGAGACAGCACCTGTCCATGCTATTTTTAGCCCTCTAGCTCACAGAAAAAGTATGACTTTCTGAGTACTTGTTGGATTCAGCTTCTAATTAACCTCTCAGCATTGTTGCCTTAGCACAGTCATCACCTGTGGGATGTTCTGAATTGAGTAGCACAGCCTGGACTTAATTTATGTCAGGATTTGGCCTGGCTCACTGTGTTTGAAGAACTGAAGAAAGACGATAAATGGGTACAATGTCAAATGCAAATTGGCTCAGTACTCAGCTTCCCTCATTCTTTTAAAATCCTTTGACTAGAAACTTATTTAGTCATGGCATAGAAGCCCTTGGTCTGCTTATGCTTTCCTTGCTTTGTAACTTGTCACACTGATACTCATGGAGAGCTGTGTAGCATGAAATCTCTCATTACAACTTGTCGTTAGCACTGTTCCAAGCACTGGAAAGGATAAATGACAGAACATGATTTCTATTAATGCAATAGTTCCAAATGAGACAAACCTACCTAAATAGTCTATTCCTCATATTCAAATAAATATACTTTATTTTATAGAGAAAACTTTCAAAGACATACTATAAAAGATACAATAATTCAATCTCCCAGGTTATCTTTTGCTTCTTGTCTAAAATTATGTCTTCCAGAGACCTCACCTTTTCTGTTTCATTACAGCTTTTAATATGTTTTGGGAATGTAATAAATAAATGCTAAAAGAAATCTCAGTACAGAGCTTAGCATAAGTCTCACATACTGAATAGAAAAAATTGCCACAAGGCATATTTCCCCATGCAGGGTGTATGTGTTAACTCAGCTGACTGGAGATGCAAGGTCAGTTAGGGAGGTTTCGATAAGAGAAGGAAGATGCACAACCTAACTGTGTAATCCTGATTTGTAAACTAACTGTTGAGCCTGCAGAGAGGCTTGAGTGAGAAAAGGAATAAACTAATAAAACCTGAATACCTTTAGTTTGAAACAGCTAGATACCCCAAGCCATAGTAAGTACAGCTGTGGAAGGCAGAGGTGTGATGCTGTTTGCAGGGTGATTGTGCAGGGTGACTCTGTGTTAAAAGGGAGTCAGATCCTCAGGGGAAGCCATGCTCCAGTGCATACTACTATCTAATCTGTAATGTTCCAGCATTTACTGATCAGTATATTACCTAAATAAGGTAACTTAACTGATAAATTGAATAGATGTCCTAAGGGCCTATGTTTCTGAATGATGGGAAATATGACCCTTAGAGAGATGACTGTAAAATATTGAGGTTTGTGAGCAAAGTTAGTTTTTCTTCATTTGATCCCATCTAAAACTTACAGTGTTAACTATTCTGAGTGGACCTGTTTAGTTCTGCACATGTAGAGTAACAAGTACATGAGGCTCCTTGCCTAACTTTCTTTTAAGAACTATGGGACATTTTAAGCATGTGCCTACTTATTCCATCTTATGGAAATGAGGAGATCTAGGAGTTTGTGCAACATAGGATTCTGTAATCTAGGGTAAACAGCTAAATTCAAATTCTTCTCTCATTTATTCCTATGTACCTAGAGAGGTAGGAATAAATGTAGAGGTAGGTAAATTCCCTGAAGTGAATACAATAATCCTGGTGTAAATAGGAAGAGAAGCATGTTTCTTTAGTTCTTGTAAATATTCCCTTTAGAAAATACTTTTAAAGTGCAGAGCTGATTGAACTTTGAATGCTAAAATGTTGTCATTATGGAACAAATAGAGTCTTTGATAAAGGCTTTTTAACTTTTTCTCTGTAATGTTCAAAATTACTCTGTGGGAACTAGCCCTTTAAAAAACTCCAAAACAAAACAAAAGAAACTGAAATCTCCTTCTCCCCCAGAACCTTAGGGGTTCAAATTAAGTCAGTCAAAATCAAGACCTTTTGTGGGCTGAGAGTAAATGCTGTTTTCCTCTGCAATCTGAGACCTCAAATAGGCCCTTTTCTTTCTAATCTCATGCTTTACATGCTGTGAAGAATGAAATGCATTTAATTCTTTGATTCAGCCTCCCTTTATGACTATGTGAAAGACCTGGTGAAAACTGCAGGTGAAGTTTAGTAGGAAAGAATAAAGCAAAAAGAAGTCTCATGCATGTTCCCCTATTCCTAGGGCTCTTGCAAGCGTACACACAGCATGGGAGACTACCTACAGTGATAAAGTTCAAGGGTTAGAATGTTCTGGAATTATAAGAAGGGAAAATAACCACATTTTATTTGCTTGGAATGGAAGAGGATCTTTGCATGACTCTAGTACTACCTCTTCGGTGTCCATCAGAATAGAATAGAATAGAATAGAATAGAATAGAATAGAATAGAATAGAATAGAATAGAATAGAATAGAATAGTTCAACTGGAGGGGACCTACAACAATCATCTAATCCAACTGCCGAAGCAGTAGCATAGCTTGTACACCAGAGCAGTTGCATCATTTCCCTCTGACTTGTGGGAAGCTGCAACTGTTTTTCACACTGTTTAGCAAAGCAGATTGCTGTGTGCATGCAATGACTACTTCCTTGCTTCTCAGGGAACTTCTCTGCTGGATCTCTTCCTATGTGTCTACTTGTGTCTGATAAAAATGTTTTAGGGCTTTGGAAGAAATACAATGACTTTTAGCCACCGCTGCTCTTCAAAACAAGATATATTGGTTATATCTGTACTGGTGAAAGCAATGTGCTCAGGACAAGGGTCTGGAACAAAGAAGTTTATCGATACACACCTGACAAAATATTTTTATCCCCCTAACAGGGTATGTGCATGAAGACAGCCTCCTGGGAACAGTGCTTGCTATATGCTAAGCTACTGAACTGGATTGTCTGGCTGTGACAACTGCTCATTTGCAACCTATATTTTTCTCTTTTATCCTCAACATTTCTATGTAAACATCAATCTACTTCTTTCTGTTATTCCACTAATGCTCAATGCTTTGTCTCCTCTACCCTCTAATACTAATCTTTTTTTTCTTTTTCCTGCAGTGCTCTTAGTATAATTCTTTATCTCATCTCACCTTTCTTGTCAGTTCGCTCTTTCTAGCCACATGCAACTCTTTTACTGTACTCCCACATATGTATGACTCGTTTCCTCACCTCTTTCTTTTTTCTCCTTAGCCTAGAAAGAAGAGGTTGTTCTTCCATTGTCATCCTCTCAATACTTATCTTTGACATTGCTGACCATTTCTTTATCTTAATGTTCAGCAACTCAGATGCGTAATTGAAGAAGATGGATATATATGTTACAGAATTATGCTAGCTGTCTACATCATAGAAGATAAAGACTTCATAAGAAATTGAGAAAAATCTAACAGAAAATGCCTTTCTGAGACAGTGAAACAAGTCTGTTATGGAAAATTCTCGTCTTTCCTCAGTAAGCTAATGCCAAAGATTCCACAGCAGTGGGATTTTCTTACTGTGATAATGGCTGTGCAGAGTTCTGCCCACCACTCCAGGTAACATTGTAATGGCTCTTTTCACAATAGCAAAATGATCTCCTCAGTCTAATTTTCCTTCATCTTCCCATTAAGATATTCCTAGAATCATGGAATAATTTGGGTCAGGAGAGACCTTTAAAGATCATCTAGCCCAACATCCCTGCCATAGGCAAAGACATTTTTCACTAGATCAGGTTGCTCAAAGCCCCATCCAACCTCAATTCGAATGCTTCTAGGGAGGGCAACTTCTTCCAGTGCTTCACCGTTCTCAACATAAAATTCTTCTTTATATCTAGTGTGAATCTACTCTCTTTTAGTTTAAAACCATTACCTCTTGTCCTGTCACTACAGGCCTGTTAAAAAATCTTTCCCCATCTTTCTTAAATGACCTTTTTATATATTGAGAGGCTGCAGTAAGGTGTCCCTGGAGCTTTCTCTTCTCCTGGCTGAACAACCTGAGCTCTCTCAGCCTTTCTTCACAGGAGAGGTGCTCCATCCCTCTGATTATATTTCTGTCCCTCCTCTGGACCCCCTGCAACAGGTCCATGTCTTTCCTGTGCTGAGGACTCCAAAGCTGGACACAGTACTGTAAGTTGGGTTCTCAGGAGAGTGGAATAGAGGGGCAGAACCACATCCCTTGATATGCTGGCCACTCTTCTTTTAATGCAGCCTAAGATATTGTTGGCCTTCTGGGCTGTAAGCACACACAGAAATCTTTGCCTTCAAGTGGAAGTTTATGGGTTGGAACTGAACATCGTACATGGAGGAAGGTAATAAGCAGAGGATGGGAAACAGAAAATCAGAAAGAGATTTTCCAATGTCATATTATCAGTAGGGCAGTTGTAGAGCTTTCCAGCACACTCATGTGCTAAGTTTTTTGTCTCTTTGGTGTTCTGACAACACCAATCAAGATTTCATTTGAAAGCCAGTATTTTGTGGTATGTGGCATCCTTATTTCAGGAATAATAAAAGCAGATCAAAAGCTGGCTTTTCAAAGTAATATTTCACCTTTTTCTAAAAATGATTATGCAACGTTCTTTTTACTCCACTCTACATGTCACAAAATACTGCAGTCACCTCTGGTTTATTGATTTATATTTTTCAGTATAGTCTATCCTTATCTGTCAGGAAAAACTATGTGATATAAATAATGCCACATATACAAGTAACAAAAATCTACAATTAAAATACATTTTAAAAGAAGATTTATTGTAATTATTATTGAAAGAATGAAGTGAGGCTGTATCTTTTTATTCTGTACTTACATATCTTACATTATTCCTGCTTTTTTCTTTTTTCTTTTTTCTTTTTTTTTTCACCTAGAATGGACCTGGAATTCCTTTAACTGAAAGTCAGGGTAATGCTGTAAGACATGGTATTTTTCCAACAGTAGAAAATGAAAGCAAATCAGACAGGTGTTAATAATTTCATGATCCTTAAAAAAATCCACAACTATTGCATATGCATTTGACATCTGTGCTACCCTTTTATGATCTTATGAAAATTATCTGGTATATTTGCAGTATGATAAGAATTATTTGCCTCCCCACTGCCAATGCACCTAAATCTGCTCTTATGTGGTTGTCTTTCTAGAGTGAAATATGTTGCACTTATGACATGTCAAGGCTGCTGTTACATTTCACAGGAGTACATGAAGAGCTGACAAATAACTTGGAAATATTTATCTTTTAGAAAACTAAACCTTTCCAGGAATGCTTTTTAGTACAATAAATGCATAATATCTAAATACTAAGAAAAGCAGTAACCCACCATAAGTATTTCTCTTTATGAGACACTTAGCAATCAAGCCCTAAAGAGCAAACTGGTTTCAACCTCTGGATAGTGTTACATGTTCAGATTGCCAAGCCACAATGACAGTTTTCATTCAAAACTCATTTCATTTCATTTTAGGCATTGATAGCATAAAGCAAATGAGAAAACCCTGGGCACATCCAGCAAGAGATTCTCAGCTCTATCATGGGCACCTTAAAATACTTGTTAAGGCAGTCTACTTTATGCCACCAACTATCTGGAAATCCTAGATGGCCTTTGACTAAATGTTTAACCAAGCTGGACAAAGATGAATCTCACAGAGAGCTTAGTGAACAAATAAGAGCAGTTACACTACACAAGAAGATTCAATCTGTTTCTTACTTATATAGAAGTAATTTAAAGTATACATTTTTGATCAGCAGCAATGGAGGCTTTCAAAGTAGAGTCCTGACAATATCCTCAACCTTTATTTTATTTATTGTCTTTATTTCTTTTATTTATTTATTTAATAATTAATTCATTTACTTATTTTAACTTTTAAAACCTAGAGAAATCAGCATGTTGTTTCTGTTCTTGTTTTTTAACCACAATTTCCTGTTATGGATGTGGTGGTAACTTTAGACTAGAAAGAGACTGCAAAATCCAAATGGAAAAATCTCTTTATACGAGTCATTAACTAACAATCACAACAAAATCACATTTGATAGTTACCAACTCTCAGCTAATCCTAGGCCAATGACAACAAAGGAAATTCTTCCAAATTGTTCCCAAAATGACACTCACTTCTACTAACAGCTCACATATTTTATTTCAGGAAGAAATAATATCATAAATACACTGAAGCACAGAGAATCTCTTGGGGTCATCTAAGGTGGAAAATGCAGGAATTTGGCCAAAACCTCATACCAGGCTGATTCCAGTTCCATATTGACAGCAGATGTCAGTATTTCTTAAGGGTTCTGTATATTAGAAAGGAAAAAGTGCCTTGAGGCTTTGAACAGGATTCTGGGTACTTGTGAAATCTCCAAAGGATCTAAATTTGTGAGCAACAGATTTTGTTGTTTTTACCACCTTATTTTTAAAATGTGTTGAAGAAAAGTGTTTGTCACTGAACCAAAGGACTAACAATTTAAATTTATGTATGGTCTCAATTCTGAGCAGTGCTGAGTAGCCTAAACTCAAGCATGGCTTTAGCTGGGATTGGAGGAAGAATTTGCTGACATTCCTAAGCAGCTCCCATCACAGAACACTGAGTGGGGATATGATCTTGAGCTATGGAGGAAATAATTAGGTCATGATTCAAGAAGGAAACCTGCTAACCTCAGGGTGAGATGAAAAATACTGTGTAAAGTTTTATAATTGAAGTTATTAAATACAGAATAAAGGTCAAACATTTGTTGCATCAAGAGATGTGTGGCCAGCAGGTTGAAGGTAATTCTGAAGGAAACCTGCTAACCTCAGGGTGAGATGAATACTGTGTGAAGTTTTATAATTGATGTTATTAAATACAGAATAAAGGTCAAACATTTGTTGCATCAAGAGATGTGTGGCCAGCAGGTTGAAGGTAATTCTGCCCCTCTATTCTGCTCTTGTGAGACCCCACCTGGAGTACTGTGTCCAGTTCTGGAGTCCTCAGCACAGGAATGACATGGACCTACTGGAGTGAGTCCAAAGGAGGGCTACCAGGATGATCAAAAAACCGGAGCACCTCTCCTATGAGGACAGGCTGAGAGAGTTGGGGCTGTTCAGCCTGGAGAAGAGAAGGCTCCAGACCTTATAGTGGCCTTCCAGTACCTGAAGGGGCTTACAGGAAGGCTGGGGAGCCTACAGGAAGACTTTTTACAAGGGTAGGTAGTGATAGAAAAGGAGTAATGGCTTTAAACTGGAAGAGGGTAGGTTTAGATCAGATATCAGGAAGAAATTCTTCACTGTGAGGGTGGTGAGACACTGGAACAGGTTGCCCAAGGAAGTTGTGGATGCCCCTTCCCTGGAAGTGTTCAAGGCCCAGTTGGATGAGGCTTTGAGCAACCTGGTCTAGTGGAAGGTGTCCCTGCTGATGGCAGGGGGGTTGGAACTAGATGATCTTTAAGGTCCCTTCCAACCTATGCCATTCTATAATTCTATGATTTTAGAAAATATGGTGTTATTACCAAATAACTTTCAAATATGTGTGTAAGAAGACAGATTTTCATCCAGATTATTCAATCCTTATGCCATTTACTCAAGCATATACATCTGTTGAACTCTTTGAGTCTACTCATGAGAGTAGTTGTGTGTAGGTCATTAAAATTCAGCATAAAGATTAATGAATATTTCCTCATATCATATAGCCTTGAGTGACACATTGGAAAAACATCTTACATCTATACAAGCTCAGGAGCTGGCCCAGTCCTTTAGCTTACTGAAGGAAGAGAAGTTTATATTCACTTTAAGGATCAGCTCTGACTGTACCTAGCAGATGCTAATTCTTTCTAACAGTAGGGAGTCAAGAATCACAAAACTTCATGTGGTGCTCACAAAGAAAAATTAAAGAATGAACATGTTTTCAGTAACTACTCAACATTGAAGTCAGGTCAGAAATACTGTGCATTCTTACAAAATGTTGTGTAATTAGAAGGATAGTTGTAGTCAATAACAATGAAGACATGTTTACAACCTTCCCCAATGCTAAGAGGCAAACTTATGCATAACAAATGAAATGGAAAAAGTTTTAAGATATATTTGATTTATACACCTCTAGTTATTAATTGGGATTGCTAACATGCACCCTCTCTGGATTTATATTATTATGTAAAATCAGAGAACACTTTATAGTCTGAAAGATCCCCAGCAAAGTGAAGAATATAGAACTATAAGCTTACTTTTATCTGATTCAGTTTCTTGCAGGTGCAGAATTGGTTTTAACAGTGTATTTTCTTGTGTTTTGTATAGATGAGAGAGGAAATCCCCTGAATGACATTTCTAGCATTTATGAAGCAGCTAACCAGAATAACAATTATTGCCACTGAAGGTAGAAATGGAATTTATATCATCTAACTTTTGGTTGAACCAGTCAGACAAGCTTCTCTATAGCCGGTGGAGAGAAATAAGCTGGTTTAGGGTGTCATTCCCATGACCAGAGACAGATGTCTTTAGGAACAGAAGATTCGACCGTAGAAGTGTTTTTTCTTCCCAGTAGCTATAATGAAAAGGACCATAGGAAACTAACACAGAAATAGATACTTTCTGTGTAATATATATTGTCATGTATATTTGCTGAGTTTAATTTCAGATAAGAGATTTTGTAACAGAATGGAAAGCAGTTATTTGCAGAGCAGAGGCTGCTCCTTTTCAGGTATTCTTCTACTGAACCTCTATACTGCAGCTGACTAAAGCACAACTTCTGAAAAGCTATCTAGCATTGATTTCAAGACATGAGATATGGGGAATCTACTTCTTTTCCTGTGATAAATATTTTTGCTATGATTAATGCTTCACTATTAAAAAACAGTCACACCTAATTTATATTTGGCATCTATCTTTTGATGTCATATGTCTTTCCTTAATGGATCAAAGAGCTGAACCAAAGGCAATTTCTCCTTTTAAAATGCTTAAGTGCTGTAATCAAGTAATTTCTTGGTCCTCTCAGCTGAATCCCTTAAGCTTTTTAAGAGTCCCAGTGTAATTTTCTAACCTTAACATAATTCTTATGGCTCTTTTTAACCCACCAAGCAATGTCCTTTTGTGATTTTAAACCCAGAGAACATAGAAAAAAATGGTCTGGTGAACTGAGACTATCAGATTTATTACAAGTTCAGTATGAAACAGGTTGAGTTAAATTAAAGTTAAAATTCACAAAGCATTTGTTACTAAGATGAAAAACATCTTAAAATCTTTATCAGATTTATTACAAGTTCAGTATGAAACAGATTGAGTTTAAATTAAAGTTAAAATTCACAAAGCATCTGTTAGTAAGATGAAAAACATCTTAAAATCTTCTGTCAAAAATAATGACTTCAAAAGTTGAAATACAAGATACTGCTGTAGTACACAACAAAGGGGCAAATGATTCTCATTTTACTGTTTTTCAAAGCTATGTAAACACTAAATTATTTAAATTTTATCTTGAGCTATTGTGTGTAAACTTCTGCAAAAGAATGCAAAAAAACAAACCAAAGAAACAAAAAATGAGCAGAAATAGAAATAGAGTAATATCAGTACAATGTTCAGTAAGCTCTGACTGAATGTTCTCAAGGGCACTCAAATGGTGACAACCTAGCTTGATGGCTATGTTCTACTCTTAATACATAGAAAGAATAAATTAAAAAAAAATGTATTTGCTAATCCTTAAATGACACCATTCTCTAAGTTTAGTCCTGTTAGCACTCCAAGGACTGGTTCTCTTTATCAGGTACAAAATTGGCTATGTGAGTTCAAGTGACAAAAATATTAAGGATTTCCACATTTAGATTAGTTTTGACAACACAGCCAAGTATTTCCCCACATTTGCAGATATCATGTCCATCAGCTACACTTAGTTCTGCTTACAAACTGTGGTTAAGATCCTGCTTCTTTTGTCTGGGAGTGGGATTAAGTCTACCAGTTTTTAAGGGCAGCCCTCTAGGCAGTTTTAAAGTAAGTGGTAGATATGGGAAAGGTATTATAAACAATCCTGTTAGGTGTTAATAGGATCAGAATGATTACCTCTCCTATCATACTGAAAATGCATCCTCAGAGAGATTTTTCTCCATGCTATTTATACTTAGGTAAGACTTTTGCAGAAGTTTCAAACCAGCCACAGCTTTAAAGTAGTACAAGGATGCACAGGGCAAAGAGATGTTCTGAGACATACAGCTTGCAGTGGAAGAATAAGCTTTTGCATAATACCTCTGAAATTTGGTACTGGTTTTGCACCATCCTCAGTTCCTGTTTGTAAGGAGTAAGAAGAAAAAATGTTCAAAAAGCAGAGAGTTCTGGCTAGTTTGGAGTAGCAGAGAGTTGTTGATCAGACAGCTCAGGCAGGTCTAACACATGCGTCAGAGCTGGGCAGGGAGTCATGGAAGCATAGCCAACCATCCTCTGCTTTCCTCCATCAGCAAAGTAAGAACGATCTCCTTGAACCATGCCACAGAGTGTGGTTTAGCCCAAAACAAACTATTCTTTAGGAAAGACAGTAAACCCCTCAGTTGTCACAGACCATTGTAAAAGGTTGAGCAGTACTGTATTTAAAGTCCTAATAGCTCCTTTGAAGCAGTGGGTAGTCTACCAGCCTCCTACCAGAAGTATGTTCCACAGGATTCTCAAACAGCAGCAGGATACCCTGATGATCCAAAGGCAGACAGTTCTCACAGATGTATGTGAGAATACATACATATTACAGTGTACATGCATACACACACACATGCTTCATATACACACATACCCATACACACGTGTCAGTTGTCAGGAAATGTCTTTCCTGACTACTCAGTACAACCACTGTCATTTGCAAGGGTGTAACCCTTCAAGCTTTATTCTTGAAGTCATCAACAAAGAGCTCAATGCTCCTCACTTTACAAGCAAATAACACCATATTTATTCAAAAATGCAGGAGAAACACAAGATTCATAATTGTATCAGGTTTGTGTGGCAAGTTTTTTGGTAGCTGGGGAGCATATGGGTGGCTTCTGTGAGAAGGTGCCAGAAACTCCCCCTGTGTGTGACAGAGCCAATGCCAGCTGGCTCCACAATAGATCTGCTGCTGGCCTGGCCAAGCCAATCACTAATGATGGTAATGCATCTGTGATAAAGTAATTAAGAAGGGGAAGAGAAAAAAAAAAACCCACACATTTTTTAGCTGGAGGGAGGAGTGAGAAGGTGTGAGAGAAACAACCCTTGCAGACACTAAGATCAGTGAAGAAGGAGGGGGAGGAGGTGCTCCAGGTGCCGAAGCAGAGATTTCCCCGCAACTTGTGGTGAAGACCATGGTCAGGCAGACTGTCCCCCTGCAGCCCATGGAGGTCCATGGTGGAGCAGATGACCACCTGTAGCCCATGAAGGACCCCACGCCGAAGCAGGTGGATGCCTGAAGGAGGCTGTGGCCCTGTGGGAAGCTTGCACTGGAGCAGGCTCCTGGCAGGACTCATGAACCCATGGGGGACCTGCACTGAAGCAGTCTATTCCCAAAGGAATGCACACCATGGAAAGGACCCAGGCTGGAGCAGTTCATGAAGAACTGAATCCTGTGGGAAGGACTCATGTTGGGGAAGTTTGTGGAGAACTATGTCCTATGAGAGGGACCCCATGTTGCTGTGGGGGAAGAGTGTGAGGAGTCCTCCCCCTGAGGAGGAAGGAGCAGCAGAAACAACGTGTGATGAACTGACCCCAACCCCCATTCCCTGTGCCCCTGTGCTAGGGAAAGTAGGTGGAAATCGGGAGAGAAGTTAAGCCTGGGAAGCAGGGAGGGGTGGGGTAGGTGTTTTAAGATTTGGTTTTACTTCTCATTATCCTCTTGTCTGATTGGTAATAAATTAAATTTGTTTTTTCTCTCAAGTTGAGTCCATTTTGCCCATGCCAGTAATTGGTGAGTGATCTCTCTCTGTCCTTATCTTGACCCATGAGCCTTTCATTATATTTTCTATCTCCTGTCCAGCTGAGGAGGGGGAGTGATAGAGTGGATTTTGGTGGGCATCTGGCATCCAGCCAGGATCAGCTCGCCACAGTAATGTTACAGTGATGACCTCTGAACATGTCTAGAGAAATGTCCTTTTGTATTTGAATATGAAAAGGGAGTTAACTGATAAATTTCATGCTTATGAACAAGAATGGAGAATTCTCCAGCTACTTAGTCTCTTTGGGCTGCACTTTGTCTTAAATCTGATGCTCTTGCATAAATCAAACAACGGAAGGAATCTCTTACTACAAAAAGCATGTACTACCAATCCTGATGAAGTCTTGTGTGCTTTATAAGACAATACTTGCCAATGGCCAGATAAAACAGCCAATCAAAAGAAAGTTATTGCTTCATATTTCCACTTCGAGCAAACTAATTGGACGAGAGCTCAAACTACAATCTAGAAAGGCCAAGACAAGGTGCAGCAGTTGGGAATGAACCAGTGAAGCTTAGCCTAGGAAAAAGAGCAGGGAAGAAAGTGTGATTTTAATTATCTGTTTCTCCCTCTCCAGATCTATTTTAATTGGTGATGAATTAATTTAATTTTCATCAAGTCTGTTTTGTCCCTGACAGTAATTCATAAGTAATGTCCCTCTCCTTATCTCAACCGGAGCTATTTCATTTTTTCTTCCCTTGTCTTCCTTGAGAACAGGGGAGAGAGACAATGGCTGGAAGCTGACAATGATCAAGCCACCACAGTATCAATTTCTTTATTCCATACTCTATATTATTTTGGAATTAGACTTCTCCGTCCCAAAGCATCTATTTTTTTCTCTTAGTCATTTACTGTTGTCCTGGCTTTTAGCTGTGACAGAGCTAGGTTTCTTTTGAGTAGCTAGAATAACACTCTTTTGGCTTCAGCATGGAATTTGTTACAGAACAACGTTGATAATATACCAATGGTTTCCATTGCTGCTGGAAGCTGAAGGACTTCTTGTTTTGCCAGTCTACAAGTGCAAGGTCAAGGGGAGTAAAGAATATTTAAATTAATAACCTAGATTGTCATTTGGATATGCCAATGGGATAGTCCATATCATATAACATCATTCTCCATATATTAATAAGGATGTCTCTCTTGTGGGAGTTCTCTCTCTCTCTCTCTCTCTCTCTCTCTGGCTCAGGCTCTCACACTTCTGGAATTGCGGTTTCAGTTTCAGGATTGTCACTCCTCCTGGACTGTTATCGGAGAACAGGTCAGGCTTGGTTGGTGGGTGGTGAGCAACTGCACTGTGTATCACTCATTTGCATATTTTTATTATAATCATTATTATTTTAATATGATTATTATCTTAAGTTTTATTTTATTTCAATTATTAAATTGTTCCCATCTCAGCCTACGAGTCTCTTTACCCTTACCCCTCCAATTCACTCCCCTCTCCCCTGTGAGGAGGCGGGGAGTGAGTGAGAGGCTGTGTTTGTCTGCTAGGTAAGTGCTAGCCAAGTGAAACCACCACAATTGTCCTCATAATCTCCTCTTTAAGTGAATGCTTCCATACATCTCCTAGAAAAACACACAGGCATTACTTTAAACTTTGGCTTCAGTAAGAGCCTTTCAGACACATTGTTCCATTTCCAATTGTCCTCTTCTTCATTCTGTTTTATTTTATACATCCTCTACTTCTTAGAATTTAATATTTCCTACCTTTATCCTGAATAAAGTCTGGCTATGATGTGAACCAAAAATAACATATCCTATGACATTCCAGATGTTAAATGTGAATAGACACCATGCAGTAAAAATCATTGTCTTAATGCTGAGTTATTGATATAAAAAAAAAAAATAAAAAAAAAAATTTCATAGAAATTCTATGGGACTTGTCCTAACTCTATATGACCTCAGGTTCCATGACACCAATATAAGGAATAAGCACAACATTCAGATACTTAAACTTCTTTAATGCGGGTCTTCAGGTCAACCGCTCTGGATGCCTTGAGTACTACATTACAGGGAATGAAAAACCTGTGCAAACTCTGGAAATCAGGGAGAACACAGAACTGAGAGGCCATATACTTAGTGTGACAGGCAGTTGTGAAAACACTGTCCACTATAGTTAAGTACCTTGGTTAAGTTTTCTCACAGTAAATGAGAACTTCAGGAACTGATCTGAAAGACAATTTTTAAAATAATACTTCTGATTTTTTAAAAAGTTGCAGAATCAAATACTTAATGTCTGAGTAGTGCAGTATCATTAGCCCATATATTAAAATCATATTGATCTGATATACTTACAAGATACAAGTACCTGAATTGCCAAAATGGAAATATGTTTATATATTTATACTTTTTTGGAACCAGACTTTTCTACCCCAAAGCACTGATTTTTTGCTTCACATCAGCTTCTCTTAGTCTTTCATAGACCTCATAACTTCTTCCTCAGATGACTGAGATAAATTTGCAGATATTAGCATGGGAAGTGAGGACAAGAAGTGGCAAAAGAGCACAAGGTGGGTCTGCAAAATCTAATGCATAGGCAATGGAGGCTGGTAGCAGGGGATGACTAGACACAGTAGATAATCTCTTCAAATTGAATGAGAGGTGAGTGATTGCTGCAGCTGAGGGTCTGAAAGAGACTTGATACCACACAGGCCACTGAACTGAAAAATTAATTATCTTCACAGCAGACCAGGAAGCATAACAGTCACATAATATTCTAAAGGATCTTTTCAAACAGAAAACACTGGCGATGCCAGGAGCAACACTAATAAATCCTGTATATTTTCATAAATATATCTAAGTATTATCAATTATTTCAATGTCCTCTCTCAATATCTGGCAGCTCTTACACCTGGTTTTACTTCTGATCTAATCTTATTGATACATAGATATTTACCTAGTGAAGTTCTGGATAGTTTTCTAGACCTTCTTATTTTTCATATTCACTATTTAAAGTCCAAAAAGCAAACAAACTCCTAAATATCACATCTCTGCACAGTGCCTAACAATAAGAGAAACAAATCTACATCTCTCACTCTTTAGATGTGACCCATGATCCTTGTTCAAGTCCTTCATCTTACATACTTGTATTATGTTTCCTACGAAAATTTGAATTCTGATAAAATACTTATGCCTTCAATTTCCTCTTGACTGTTTAAATACTAAAATGTTTGGCACAAACTGGACTTTAATAAATACCTAGAGTTTCAAGAAGTATAATATAATTCATTATCAGACTCAATCAGGTACAATATTAAAGTCTAGATACCATCTTTTCACAAATGCAGTTGGTATTTTATACAAGCATTTCTGCTAGTGATCTAAGGGGACATTACAGATGTAATGAAAGAACTAAACATTTGCCAAGTCTTAAAACAATGTCTTTATGGAAAATATATGGAAATATATGGAAAATATATGGAAAATATAACAATAAGACTTTCTCAAAAAGTCACCTAAAAAAAAAAATACGAAGAAAACCCAGTAATACACCTAAAATGGGGCTTTCAGAAATACTCAATATTGCCAAGGCCTGTTTTAGTGAAGACAGTATATCTTACACCTCATCACAGTTCAAAGACAGAATTAAAATCACAGGTGGTTGGATTTTTCGTTGTTTTTTTTTTTCTTCTTGAGAATATCTTCCAAATTTGGTTTTAGAAGGTCGAATAAATATGGTATATCAAACCAAAAACATATTTGATAGGAAAACAGAAATATTGAAATTAGTGTTTCAGTGGGGTTTTTTTTTATTTGTTTGGTTGGGGTTTTTTACTTCGCATGTTGAAGAATTAATAAAGATATCAAATTTCAAAGCAGAAAATATGTGGACATTTAAAGTCTAGAATTAGAAATGTAAAAGTTATCGTCCTTGTTAATATCAACCGGTTACCTAAACAGCCTATGCTGATAGCATTAGCACAAATTGCCTCTCAAAAATAGAAGACAAACCTTAGAAGATAATTAAAAGAACTGAAATTAATGTTTGTTTTTATGATGCTTTTTTTCTGTGTTAATGAGGGGGTTAAAAATGATATGTGTGCCTATGCATATATGTATAAAAGTGGTACTAAATGTCCAGGTTCTGTTTGTACTGCTGATTATTAGAAAATAATCATATTCCCCAATACTCCCTGGAAAATTTATTAAATTAAATATCTTTACTAAAGAAAGATTAATGGCAATTTTAAAGTTAGCATTTCTAATTTTTTTTTTTTTTTAAAGCTTAAAAACTTTGTGAGTGAGTAATACAAACTGTATCATTAGCCCACATACTAAACTCATGCCTCCCTGACATATTTGCAAGGTCTGAATAGCCAAATAATGAAAATAGTAATCTATTTATGATTATCCATGAATACAGAATGTGTTATCATGCAGACAACAGTTTCAAGACTAGGACTGCCTACATTAAACCAAAATAAATAGTCCCTATTTGCAATCTAAAAAATAATCTTAAAAATTCCGAAGTTCCAAACAGCATTACGTATAATAATATTTGTGAGAGACCATAAGTTTGCACACAAACTCACAGAATCACAGAATAGTTGATCATGTTCAGCCAGGTTTTGAATACCCGAAAGGACAGAGACTAAACAATCTTGCTGGACAACCTCTTCTACTGATTGAGAACCCTCACAGTGAAAATGTTCAGACAAAATATCTTGTATTTTTGTTTGTGTGAATTGCCTCTTGTCCTGTCACTGGACACTGTCTCTTGTCCTGTCACTGGGCACTACTGAGAAGTCTCTGAATCTGCCTTCTTCACTCCTTACCATCAGCCCACGGGTCAGCCAACAGCCTGGGGTAATTCCTCCCCAGGAAGCTGTTGGCCACAGAAAAACGTTTCTGGTCCAAAACCTATTTGTCCACTAGGACCCCAAGGTCCTTCTCTGAAAAACTGCTATCCAGAGTTATTCATCCTTAGGTGCGGGACATGACATTTTCCTCCATTGAACTTTGCAAGATCACTATGTGAACTTTTCTGCAGCTTGTTGGAGTCCTTCTGAAAAGTAACACAACATGCTGGTCTAACAACCACTCCTCACAATTTTTTATTATCTTTGAACTTGATGAGGATGCACTTTGTCCCATCATCCAGGTCATTAATGAAGTTGAACACTATTGTCGCAGTATCAATCCCTAAGGTACACCAAGGGTGGCTGACTTCCAGATGGGCTTCAGCCTAGTCATCACATCCTTTTGAGCCTGGCAGTTCAGACATTTTTCAGTTCACCTCACTGGCCCCTTATCTAGCCCATATTTATTCAGACTGTCAGTGAAGATGTTAAGGGCAACAGTATCAAAAGCCTTACTAAAGCTGAGATACACAATATCTACTGTTCTCCCCTCATCCGTTAAGCTAGTCATCTCATTGTAGAAGACTATCAGGTTGGTTAGACAGGATTTCCCATTTGTAAATCCATTATGACTACTCCTCATCACCTTCTTGTCCTTCATATATTTCAAATTATTTCCAAAATTTTTTGCTCCATCAACTTCCAAGGGAGTGAGGTGAGGCTGTCCAGCTGGTAGTTCCCCAGCATCTCCTTCTTGCCCTTCCTGAAGATAAAAGTGATATTTGGTTTCTCAGAAACCTCCCCCAGCCCCCATTACTTTTCAAAGATAATCAAGAGCAGCTTTGAAATTACATCAGCCAGCTCCTTCAGTACTCATGGGTACATCTCATCGGGTCCTATGTACTTCTCTATGTCCATCTTGTTTAAATGTTCCCTAACCTGATCTTCCTTTACTGAGGGCAAGTATTCCTTGCTCCAGACTTTCCCACTGGCTGCCAGGAACTGAGATTCCTTAAGGTAAATCAAGACAGTAAAAGAACAAGATAAAGAAGGCATCCTCCATGCCTTCCATCTCTTCCATGTCCTTTGTCAGCATGTCCCCTGCCCCATGCGGTAGGTACACATTTTCTCTGGTCTTTCTTTTGCTGCTCATGAACCTGTAGAAACCCTTTTTTTTGCCCTTCACATCAATCCCCAGCTTCAATTCCAGAGACGCTTTGGACTGCCTTAGCCCATCCCTGCACAGTCAGTGTCTCCATATTTCTCCTGGTTAACCCTACTTTCTCCCCATTTATACTTCCTTTTTATATTTTAATTTTGTCAGAACTTAGTTCTTCATCCATGCAGGCCTCCTGCAACCTTTGCTTAATTTTCTGCATCTTGAGACTGACCACTCTTGAGGTTAGAGGAAGTGATCCTTGAAAATCAACAAGCTCTCCTTGATTTCTCTCCAGGACTGTAAGCCATGTGATCCTCTAAAGTAGCTAAACAGGCCAAAGTCTTCTCTCCTGAAGTCCAGGGTGATGATCTTGGTTATTATTATTTTTCCCCCCTCCTCTCAGGATCCTGAACACTATCATCTCACATCACTGCAGCTAAGGCTTTTCCTGACCTTCTCATTGTCAGTCAGTTCTTTGGTTGTAAGTCTCAGGTTCAGCAATGTGTCTTCCCTCTTTGAATCTTCATTCACCTGTATCAAGAAGTTGTCATCAGTATACTCCAGAAACATCCTGGATTTATTGTGGCTTGCTGTTTTGTCCCTTCAATATATACTGGGTTGAAGTTTCCCCTGAGCCTGCAAATGGGAGGCTTTTTTCAGTTGTCTGAAGAAGGTCTCATCTACTTCTTTCTGATCAGGCAGTCTGTAGCAGACACCCACCACAGTGTTGCCCATATTGGTCTGCCCTTTAAAAATTTAAACCAAGTGCCTTCATGGCAAAGAAGGCCAACAGTGTCCTGGACACCACTACTAAGTGCGCACTCAGCAGCTCCAGGAAAGTGATTCTCTGTCATTCGTTGTTTGTGAGACCGTATCTAGAGTACTGGCCAGCTTGGAGCTCTCCAGTACAAGTGTCTTCCACAAATTCAGAAGAGAGTCCAGCAAACAGACACCAAGGTGGTCCAGGGAATGGAAAATGTGGTGAATGAGGAGAGTCTGAGTTGGGTATATGCAGTCTTTAGAAGATAAGACTGAAGAGAGATCCAATTGCTCTCTACAGCTACCTAATGAGTTAGATTTTTTTTGAAGCTACAGAGTGATGGGACAAGAGAAAATGGATTGCATTGGAATGCAGGAAACCCCTGTTAGACATGAGGGGAAAAAAACTCTCCATTAGGGATGTCAAACACTAGTACAGTTGCCCAGGGAGACTGTGGAATGTCCATGCTTGGGCTGGCCTGAGCAATCTGAGAAAAGTTGTGCCTTCTTTGAGCAGGTGGTTGGACCAGATGAGCTCCATAGGTCCCTTCTGACATAAATGATGCTATTATTCTGTGATTCTACAGTGAAAAATTCCCACAAAAGTGTTACTAACTCAAATTTCAGAAAATACTGGACAACAGATCCCTAGAATTGAGACCACATGGGCTCACAATCCCAAAGCAACAAGCCATAGTATATGACAACTTCAGACTGAAAATTTCCTAGATGATAGTAGTCAGTTAGAAAAAGAAATATCAAATCAAAAGTAGATTAAATTATCTTTGTTCATTGTCATTAATTTAGGTGAGGATGATGTTGGAGCCAAAAGGATGCTTGGGACACTCCAACACTGTGTTGAGAGGAAAGAGCATAGAGACAACATAAGCTTTTCATAATGACATTGCAGATACCCATATTTCCTACGTGTTATTACAATTACATACAAACAAAAATTATATACAAGTTCTGAACATCTTTTTTGCATAATACTGATGGAAACCTGGTTTTCATATTCATGGAAACATGAAATCAAGGAAGAACTGGGGTAGAATCTAAATATTTTAAGAAATATTTGTTAGAGAATTAGCTTTTGAAACTTTGTAGTGGTATGCCTAGAAAAAGGTTTCTTCAGTCAACTCCAGATATTAAAAGCTTTTCATCATTACAGTTTCACTGATATGTGAGACTGAATGCAGTCCTTGTACATATAAATAAGGCACATGCTTTGGCATGCTTACCAACCTTCTGAGATGCCTCACCAAATTCAAGCTGGGCGGACAAATCCTTAATCAGGCACAGAACAGCCATTGGCTTCTTCCCTTCTGTGTGGATTAGGAGTCTCGCTGGCAACAACCAATTGTTCTCAAAACTGTTTTGAGTTTTGCTGTCTCCCTTTGCTATCAGCTGCATTGCTTGGTCTTCACTCTTATGATAATAAGTATTTCTCCATTCTTGAAAGACAAAAAAATAATCTGCTTGTCTGACACATTTTGTTTCGACGGACTATAAGTACATGTTTCTTCCCTTAATAGATGATGCTGCTGATGGAAGGCTAGGTCAAACTCAGCAAGACTTCTGTGATGATTTCACAGCTTCACAATCCTATCTGATCACCTTAATAATCAACTACTGTCACCTCCGCATGTATATATAAAAAAATAAGGGGGTTACCTAGCAGAAATACCTGTGTGTTTATAGCAGTGCACTTGCAGAACAGAATCTGGTTTCTAAGTTATATGCAAGCGTAAGAGTTGGGAGCCTAGAGTTTCATTTGAAAGGAAATGTGGCTAGATTTAAGGATGCTATTTAATTATTTGTCATCTACACCCTCCTAACTCTTGAGTCTCTTATTTTAAGGCAAACCTGTGTAGGCTACACTTACTCATAGTGTGGGGGAGATCTGTAGTACCACTCATTAATAACACTATCAGATGCTTACTACTATCAATTTTCTATTGCGCGAAAGAACAAGCCAGTTGGATTTATATTTCCAAGTGAGTATCTCTGCACTGTGCTGATATTTTCAGCCAGACGCCACAGTCATTCTGAAGATAAACACATTAAATATAGGAACATTGTACAGGAGGGAACCTCTTGGATATTTGACTTCAACACTGCTATCTCAGACAAATATGTCACAGAATTCTTTTTTTTTTTTTTTAAGTTTTTTTTTCTTTATCATCCCCTCACCCACTAACTGGGAAACCATTCAGATTCTCGCAGCTCTAAACCTGGTATTCACAGTCAGGTATTTTACCCTGTCTGTGCCAATATTGTCCCTGACTGAAACAGCTCTTCTCTCTCATCTGGTGTTTACTTTCCTGGTGTATTTACAGAAAGCAATCATACCACTTTCAGGCTCCATTTCACTAGGCTAAGCAAGCTAAGCTTTTTTTGTCTTCTCTAAAATTGTGCACTCATAAAAAAAAATAAAGTATGGATTAACATCTTAAAGTTATTCATAATGGAAATCATAATTCATTTTAAAGCATTGTTTAGTGGAAATAAATTTTTAAAAATGTTATTAATTTTACAATGTTAAGTTTAATCTTGCATACGAGGGAGTGCTTCCAAGTTGCAGATCTGGGTGTCCACCACAACAATATGTCAGGCTGATACTGGGGCTACACCATGATACAACCAACCACAGAAGGGAAATGCGTCGATCAAATCCTACATGTAGTGATGGAAAGACAAGTTACTGTCTCAAGGAAATGAAGCCTGAATCAGCCAGGGATAACTTAAAAAAGACTGTGCAAAATTATAAAACCAAATATTGTACCAAAATTAGCACTGAGCATACAAGAAGTGTTGTAAGAGCATTCCTGTTTGTTGAGCCTTGAATGTTTCTTTCAAAACACATCCAACTCATTAAGCTTTACTCAAAGATGTCCAATGAAAATAGACAAGAATGTCAGTTTCTCACTTCTGCTTGGTAGAAAACTTAGGGGAAAAAAACATTTTGGTTGGATTTGAATCAGGACTACTTTTCAGAAGGCAGCATCTCCTGTGGACCAGAAACGCAGCTGTAATCATAGAGGATGCAAACACAAGATAGAACTGATTCCAGACCCCACAAACTATTCTACTTCACTCTTTTAATTTCTAATGTTTGATTTTCAGTGTTCTTTTATCATAGTTATGAGCATGCATGTACATTGAATTAATCTCACTATTCTGGTAAACAAGATGAGGACTCCGTTGTTCTCAGTTGAATATGGATAAATCAGTGGAAGATTTTCAGATTTCAATAGGCAAGCAAAGGAGGAAGGGACAACCAGACGTATTTAGGTAGAGGGCTGTGCTTCTACCACCTGTTCTAGTTCCTAAGATAGATGTTAGTGTCTATGTGGGGTCAGAAAAGAAAAGATGTAGAGCCCCATGCCTTCCAAACCTCCACTCTTCATGCTATCAGTGGATTCAAGTAGCACCAATACACTGATCATCAACTGGAAAAAAAAAAAAAAAAAAAAAAAAATCGGACATTTCCTAGTAGGCAAAATGAATATGATCTTAGTGAATTTCCTAACAGCCATACCTCACAAGAACAGCTGTTTTTACAGAGGATTCAGGTTGACTCACACTTTGACTTCTTTTTCCAGGTCATTCTTTTTCTTATCACTGGAAACACAGACAGAGGAGGTGTCAAGGGCACAGCTGGTGATGGGAGTGGGAATACTTTTCAGTTGTGCTTCTCAAGGTTCCAGAACCACTCCCTGATGTGTCAGGCATGGAAGGAAAAGCAGAAAAAGGATACTTGCCCACACTTTCCTTCTTAGTGGTGAGTGTCTTGGGAGGTGCCCCAATGGAAGATCCTCTAGACTAGGCACATGAGCATGGTTTCAAATTTGGATCTGTGGGGTGTCTTTCCAGAAAAAACAGTGCAGTTCCTCCCTCCTGCATTTTTCTCCTTTGTAGGCTAGTTCTCTTTAACAAGTCAAAGGTGTCAAAGTGCCAGAAATATTAAAAGATTGGAAGGGCAATAGACATAATGGGAATGAAAAGCATCCACTGTTGCCTAAACCACACCCAACAATGAAAGTTCCAACTATCCTAGAATATCTTCTTGCTAGCTCACAGTCTGGCAGATTTGTGGAACTTCAGAAGGTCTGTAGAAGAGTCATCATGATGGGAGTGGGAAGACATAGCAAACATCTTAGTAGACGCATGGTATGTTGCTGTTGGTTTGCTATGTGTTTTCAAGCAAACAGATGACTGACAGGAAAAATATGAACTCATCCCTCTGCTCATTTCTGGTTGCTCTGTTGCTGCATTTTAGCCTACTTCAGGTTGTCTGCAGAGAGGCTGCTGGTGTCAAGGCTTGAACTTCTGTCTGGCCCTGTGCTGAGGTACTGGGTTCAGCTGTGCAATGCAGGTAGAACAGAGAACATACTTGTGAGGGGCTGTGGGTCTGACCCTTGATTAATAATGCTGTTATGGGCCTGGCAACAGAAAAGGGCTATATAGGGAACAGCTCTCAGTGATAGCCTCTGCCATATCCAGAGCAATGTTGACAGAACTAAAAGCAAAAAAATGTGGTGTGCTTTTCATGGCCCACTTCCAGTGCAGGGATCTTTCTGGGGGACACTGCAACAACCACGGAATGTTTTAATCAGACTGAAATGCATCACAGTATCTATATCTGTTGTCTCCTTCAAAGGGAATAGTTAGTGTAGGGATATCTGCTTGCCCAGGTGTGATAGTTCCACTGGGCTAGCCCTCGACTAGCAGCCAGCACAGCTGTTCACCCACTTCCCCCCCACCCCCAGGGGACAGGGGAGAGGATTAGGGGTCAAGGATAAGGAGACTTATAGGTTGAGATAAGGACAATTTAATAATAGAAATAAAAGAATGCTTAAAATAATACTAATATTAAAATAGTAGTGATAATGATAACTGTAACAAAATATGGCAATGACTGATACACAGTGCAACTGCTCATCACCCACTAACCCAGCCCAGCTCGTTCCCAGATAACGATCCCAGAGGAGCGACAATCCTGAACCGAAAACACAATCCTGGAAGAGCAAGAGCCTGAGCGAAAGCCAGAGAGAGCCAAAAGAGGAAGAGACCCTCACTAATACACTGGACATGACGGGATATGATCTGGAATATCCCATTGGCATATCCAAGTGCCAATTTAGCTTATTAATTTAAATATTTCTCGCCCCCTTAGATCTTGCGCTTGTAGACTAACAAAACATGAAGTTCTTCACTTCTAGTGACAAAAATACAAACACTGATATGTTATTGGTATCTCTCTCATAACAATCCCAGGCCAAAAGCAAAACACAGCACAATTCCAGCTACTAAAAGGAAACCCAGGTCTGTTCCAGCTAAAAACCAGGACACCAGGGTCACAAATATGCACATACAGAGGGAAGAGCAGAATGAGCTAAATGATCTGCTGGTGTTTCTGAGGACAATATAGGTCCTGCATAGACCCACAAGCACATGTAACAAAGCAGTTTAAGACTAGTATTTCTTGTGCTGAGATGCCTAAACCAAAGACTTGAGCAAAAGAGCAGAAACATCTATTTTCAGTGAGAGCTCAAAGTCTTTCTAGGCAGTGCAGGAGAGTGACAGGAGAGTGACAAGAGAGAAACAAGAGACTGCAGAAGAAGTAGAGAACATTTGTATTTCAAATATTTATTCTAATTATAGCATGAAGTAGGCAATGTGGGTAGCATTTGCAGCTTCTGGTAGAAGAAGGTGGGCAGAGGAGGATTTTTCTTTTTGTAATTCTGTGAAATGATGGCTTAAAACAGGAATTGGGGTAGGCAAGCACAGCTGGAAAGGACAAAAAAAAAAAAAGAACAGTTTATTGAAGGGCAGCTTTAAAACATCATCACTATCTTCAAGATATGTTGGAGTGGGCAGCTCATCAACAGAGAACAAATGACTTGACTCAAACTCCTTGTGCTATTTTGAATGCAAAAATTCATTTTAAGGAAAAGTAACAGAAAAGGAACTGCCTCAGACTGCCGAACACTCCTTATAAATTGTATTAATTCCCTAAACTCAAGATTTTTATGTAATGGAATAGACATTACAGAGGACGGGGTTTCTTTTCCCCAAAGTTGCTTGAATATTATCCTGAAATTTATTTTATAGAGATGGATTTTTGGGGGCTTACTGGATGCCAAAGGACCACCAAGAAACACTCAGTGAAAATAAAAACGTACAAAATATTCCCCTGAATAATTTTGCTGCTTTTTTATGAGTTTATTTCTATTATTGAGGGGTGTTTGATGCCTCCATATTCTCCATCTATTGTTTTTGGTAAGATCTTCATGCAATAACAGCAGACATATATACAGTAATATAGAACTCAGAGGTATGAGGATTTTCAAGAGCTCTCAGAAATAAAAAAATTCTTCTCTTTAGTTAAGAAAAAGTTTCTTACTGAAAACTTAAGAAAAAGACCTCTGTTTAATTAAATGAGAATCTCATCTCTCTCACAGTGAACCTTTCACTGTACTGTGCTCTTGGTATGTGACCTGCAACCCTCCTTGGTAAATGGAAGGAGGGGTTGAAGCACATGAGGGAGAACTTTGAAGTTAGAATTGGGAAAGTAGGCAGTGCAAATGTTCATTACAGCAGATATACTCCTCTCTTTAGTGCTCTTAATTGTTTTTCTTCATAAAGATATCATCATGATTTTAGTCTTGAGTCCTTCCATCATTCTTGGAAGTGAGTATATAGTATAACCAAAGAAATCAAGAGTGTCCTGGAACAAAGGACTGAGAAACAATTCACTTGGTTTGAAAAAAATTTACATTAGGGAAGATAGGTATTCTTTGGATAAGAAGATTCATTGATATATAAGTCTGCATTGAATGTCTACATATTAAAATAAAGAGAAGTTTTATTCACCTTGATGGTTTCCATCTAGTTTTTTTTTTTTTTTAAAAAAAGCTTCAACAATTCCATTAATAAACAATGTGCCCTACAAGGAAATTTTGCAGAGACGCTGAAATGTTTCTCAGGCCTGAATCCTTGGTAGCAGTTAGATCTAACTGGTAGAGCTCAGCATGAGTCAAGTACTTAATGCTTCAGGTGGTCTGAGTCTGAGCCCTTTTTGTGACATAATTTTCTAGTGTTGTGGTAAAAAGTAATAATCACTCACCAAAAGTTAATACTGGTGGCAGAAAACAGAGAAAAGTAAAAAAGTCACTACTCAGGCATCTGTTCTAGCTTTTACTCAAGCTACTCTTACAAATTCTCATGGATATTTAATATAGTCAATGGTGTGTGTTTACTTTTCATTTTTACAAAGACATAGATGAAAATATTGGGGAGGCAAATATTTATGCACTTGCTTCATTTTTGTGTTTGTATAAGTCTTGTTTATTATTTATCTTAGATGTACTGGCACAAAAGTTAAATATTTGTAAGAGAAATTTCAGTTTCTACTCCAGGCAATATCTCCCAGAAAAACAAAACCTTACATATCCAAACCTGGAACATCCATCTGGAAGATGCATATTTATTTTTTGTCAGGTATACAAACAAAGAGAAATGTGCAGCTTAGTGAATTCTGTGAAATTAAATTTATCCTCTCTGAAGGTTCAAGAAGTATCTCACATATCAAGAACAAGATGCAACACTTCAATAAAATTTTTATATTAAAAAATGAATAAAACTTGGCTGTTGACTGCATACATCTTAACATCTACTTTAACAATATGCTATGTCTAAAGAATTTTGTCCTTCACTCATCCTTCTCTCCAGAATGCCATTTTCATACTTAGGAACATTAACACATGTTTACAAATTGTACTCTGTGAGCTTAGGCATTATCACATCCCTCCGCTACTATTAATCCAAAGGTGTGCAGATAGTTTTTGTAGTTTGCAAAAGTCTGCAAGAGATAAATAGCTGACTCTGCATGGTAATCAAAAAGGTTCTTGACTGAAGGGACATTTCCAGAGATTACAGCTAAAGGGCAGAAGTCTTGCCCTTTAGTTTCTCTTTGTGATTCTTATGTGCCACAGAAATTCTGTTACTAGTTTCCAATTTTATAATTCAGTCAGAGTGACAGTACATTCAAAGTTCTACTCATTAGTTCTCTTGGTGATGGAAATAATCCTTACACAACAGGGTGTGTATAAAATACATTCCTGCGATTATAGAACCCTGAAGAAAAATAGCTATATGTGCCTCCAGTGCTACCTTCATATTCGTTTTTCAAAAGGATAAAACATTAAAACAAATAATGCTAGAGACAACTAAGCAGGAGACATTTAATATAATAAGAAAATGTATTCATTTTTTCCTTAGTACATTTTCATGAGAGGCTCTGAAAGGAATTTAAAAGCTTGACTGTAAATATGCTTCCCAACATAGCTGTCTGATAGCTCCAAGACTTTGACAGGATCCTGAAATTCATTAACCCCTGCAGAGGCATACAGAAATAATTATTAGCATTGTGTCACGAGTTAGGACAACAAAAACCTGAGACCAAAAGGTGTATTTTGATAGACATTACATGCACTTACAAGAAATTGTTTTGAAAAGCAAATTGATGAATGGCTCTAGTGAAGACCATGTCTTTTTTTAGGATTGTGGCACCCAGCTTGTTCAGGCAGCTGTATTGATTGACTGAATTAGGACCTCAGTTGTAGCAGGTAAACGCTGTAACCTCTGATTAGCAATGCTGCTTCTGCAGCTGCTTGCCTCAGGCACCTTTTCAAACGCTGGAAATATTCCTGGAGGTTTGAGCAAGTTTAAGCAATTAGGAAGAGGGTAGTAATAGTCTAAGACAGAAGTTCACTATTAAGGGGCAAATGGAAAATCTAGAATGTCTGCCACAGAAGTCTTCAGTGTAAGTCTGAAGAAACTAATGTTCTCATCCACTTCCACTGAATTCAGTGGAAACAGATTCAAGTTAATAAAAAAATAGAAGTAAGACTTCCTATTGAACTTTCATGACTTCTGAAAAAAATAGGCAGAATGATCTCATGACTTTTGGAATATATGAGTTTGTTTACACACTTTTCTAAGCTCACTTTGTTTTCAAGTAAATATTCTCTTCCTAATAGAAATAATTGGTCATTTGAGCATTGTGTGGTTTTATATATAGAAATATATATTACATATATATAAAATCAATTTTCCTTCATTTATAAAAACACATGCCTCAGAATATGTCCCTAAAACCACTGAACTTCTGTACAGATGGAAGAAACTGCTGCCAGAAAACTCCTTTTTGCCCTTATTCATAGAGCTTTCTTCCATTATTCTTTCTTTCAATGTGTCTCATCAGTTGATGTTTCAGATAGTATTGTTGCCCTAAGTCATAATACAAAGGATATATTTTCTATTTTGTGTTTTATTTGAGAAATAAAATGTAAAATCTCATTATCTGATAGCTAAATGATGCAGTGTGTATTTTAGATTTTAATTAAATTGAAAGTTTAAAGTGCCTGAAATTACTAAATGAAAAATAACTCTGAAGCAGCTTACAATTCAGATGTAGTCCTGTTCAGAAATATCCAAACATTTTAGGTTAGCTGACTTGGTACATCTATTCCTGATTCTCTGTACTATACAACAATCCAGGGGTAAATCTGCCTTGCCAAGGAGCTGAACTTACCTGGTTATTTATATGATGGACGGATGTAACCTAGCCTGTAGCCTGAGCTGTGGATCACAGAATCACAGAATGGTAGGGGTTGGAAGGGACCTCAGGAGATCATCTAGTTCAAACCCCCTGCCAAAGCAGGTTTACCTGGAACAGGTTGCACAGGAAAGCACCCAGGCAGGCTTTGAACATCTTCAGAGATGGAGACTCCACAACCTCTCTGGGCAGCCTGTTACAGCTCTCTGAAATTCTTACAGTAAAGAAGTTTTTCCTTAAGTTTTTCTGGAACTTCCTGTGTTCCAGTTGTTGCCCATTACCCCTCGTCCTGTTACTGTGCACTACTGAAAAGAGCCCAGCCCCATCCATTTGGCCCCCACATTTCAGATATTTATAGACATTGATAAGATCCCCTCTCAGTCTTCTCTTCTCCAGGCTGAAGAGTCCCAGCTCTTTCAGCCTTTTCTCATATGGGAGATGCTCTAGGCCCCTCATCATCTTTTTGGCCCTAAGCTCATAGCCAGTGAACAGCAGCAGCAGGTGCATATATTTTTTTATTCCTAATCTTATAAACGTTGTTGAGCACAGGTTGGTTTGTGAGGAAATGGCTCATGTTGTTAGCACTGAAGGTCATCTCCTGATAGAGATGCTTCACTAAGTTAAGCAATATCATTCACAAATTGCTGGGTTCACTGGCAGCACCCAGCTATGGGTGACAACTTCAAGCTGCAACCACTATGTCCCCCTGACCTGCAGAGGGGGATGCTGCTATTGCAGGTATGGAAATCTCTTGGCGTGAGGCTCTGGTGTGTGGACAGCCAGGACAGCGTGGTGTTCTTCTGGGTCAGGCACACACAGCCATCCCTGCACCTTCTCTGTAGCCTCAATAGAGGAAAGCTTAGCTCCACACAGATGTTTAAAAAAATTTATTTCAACGAGCACATTTTTTTGCCAGCCTGGGCTGCACAGGTGAACCGCTGAAATTTATCTCTGTATTGGAATGGGTCCATTTCCTTTTTTTTCCTTTCTAAACCCTTTCCTTGCTGCCAAGGAAACCTGGTGTAGGAAGAGCAGTTTGGATAGCCTGCATATGGCTCCTGTTGCTAAGGCAACAACTGAGGATGCCTGCAGACCTCCTTGCAGTGTTCTGAATTGCAGTTGTACACTTGGAGGGCTGAGATCCACGTGGGTGAAAAGGCTATGGAGAAAACAGAATTGCTATTTTTCATTTTGTTTGATATCTTGAAGGTTTTTAGCATTTAGGATCTGAGATTGATTTTCTAAAATCATAGAGAAGAGAGTATCTGCTGTATTCCCTTAGCACTGCTGTCTGCCTGGTTTTGCAATCATTTGCACACAAAGCAAATAATCAAGTAACTACTGTAACTGCCATATCCAATTCCCCTTGCTCTCACACCAAGTTATTCTGAGGAGATAGATAAGAAGGAAACAGACAGATGTGATCTGTTTGGAAATGCAAATAATGACTCATCAAAAGTGTTTTGTACATCTGCCTAGCTAGTATACAAAAAATGTAGCAACTTTCTAAGAACAATGAAAATTATATGTATTGCTAAAGCACATACTGGAAAGATATTAGATTAATTCTCTAGAATCTCAGTGACATTTCAAGTGTGTTTATTTCGAGTTGAGGTTATATATGCAAAATAACATAGCAAATCTGATTACATTTCTTGTCTGCCACAAGGACTGACACTTCTCTGCTCATTAGCTGACCTCCACAAGCTTTTCATCAGATATGCATGGGCACGTTCAGCTTTTTTACTATAATGGTACTTCTCTTACTCATTTCAGCTCATACTCCACACAAATTGTTTGCCTTGTAGCTTAGTCAATGTTTTTATACTAATAAAAACTCAAAACTAATTGGTTGAATAAATTATTGATCAGAAACAAGTTGAACACAGAAGGCAAGTAACAATTTGAGTGTGAAATAAACAAAGTTTTATATGGCAATCCAGTGTGTTCAGTACACATGCTCAGTGTTTATCTTGTAACAGGTACATAGATTTTTAAGCCATTCCTGTACATCATTCGCAATATGTGAACTCTGAGTATACAGATCCTTACAGCCCTCTCTCTGCCTCAGTCTTGGAGGCCCTCAATACAAGTGGTAACAGGTACACAAGCAATTGGGGTCCACATCTTGTGGGAATGGCCAAATAAAGAGCAGCTGGATAAATTAATGACTCATATGGAGAGTTTCAGGAGCTTTGGGATTACACCGGCAGCAGAATACAGAGCAGCATCTGGAAATGGATGGAAAGCCCAGCTTTCACCTTTTGTATTAAAAATGTAGTTGAGGTTGTAGTAGCAGAATGTTGTTATTCTTTAGCATGTCTGCAGACACTGGAATCCTGGCCACATCATGGTGAAAAGAATTAAATTCAGCTGCATGTTCAGCATGTCTCTGCCTGCCAGCCACAAAACTAAGGAGCTAATCACACTTCATCTTTGCATTCACTGTGAGCAGTTAGTTTGTGAATCTGTCTCATCCTTAGCAGTTTTGGATATGTTTTTGAAACATTATTTTGCTCTTTTCCATAACTGTTCTTCCAAAGCCTGGCCAGTAGGACTAATCAGAGTGTTCATATGTTGAACATCAGAATAAAGCAGTGTCATGAAAAAGACACAAAGCTGTGCTTAAAGATTTTGTTGTTGTGTTTTTCCGCTATTTCAACAAAAATAACAGACTTCAGTGTTAAATCCCA
>NW_010325337.1:368-41981 GCF_000700745.2 Antrostomus carolinensis | reverse complement strand
CTGCTGAAGGATGCATTCCAGAAAAAGAGAAAAGATCGTGTATGACAAGTGTACTCAGAGCAATCCTATGGAGAATTGACAGTATAGCAAGCAATAGTCAGCCAGGTTTAGGTGCTACATACTTACTAGAAAGGACAAGAAAACCTCTGGGAAAGCTGTTGTTAATCTTTCATCTCTGTCTTCTTAAAAAAAATCACATGACCAATTAAACTGACTCAGCTTGAGTCTAACAGGAGAACCTTTTATTCAGTTAGTCATTGATTTCTAATTAGTCACCACTGTGAATGACCCTTGGTGACCTGAGAGCATCCTAAAAATGTAATTTCCCACAGTTGTGAATTCATAGGATTGGAAGCTAGCTGGCATTTGTACTCAATGAAATTTAAATGCTCTTCTCCCAAGGGTCCAATGATTTCTAACACATGGATAAATTTCCCTGTATTTCTTTAATGGTTTTCCCCCAAATTTATTATTTTCTAAAAAAATGGTAATTTAATTATTTATAAAAACTTATTTTTCATTTTCATGCACACATCCAAGATAAAACTCAATTTCTACAAAATTATAAAACTGGGATGAATGACTTCAACAGCTGTAGATAAAAACAAAATTATTACTTGTGAATACTAAAGCAGGTGGTTCAGAACTCCCCTGGTTAGAGGTAAGCAATAGTTATGGCTACAATTATGATTACTCATGCACAGTTTATGTTAGAACCTGATTAGCAGTCAATAGGAACAGATTCCATAAAGGCAATAAAGAAGTGTTTTTCTCTAAGGCAGAACTACAATTCTGACTGGGAAAGAAAGAGCAGTTACTGTGGCTGAAATAAGAGAAAAAAACGAGCAAAGTATTCCTCTTGTTCAAGGTGATTTTCTTAATCCGATTTTCAACTCACTGAATTTTCAGGGACTTTAGGATTACTGACATTGAAGCACTGGTAAATGTGAAGCTGCTGGACTCTCTCCATAGCTCTCTTGTAGTAGGGATCCCAGAAGTGGACACAGTACTCAAGGTGTGGCCTCCTCAGTGCTGAGCAGAGGGAAGGATCACCTTTTTGACTTGCTGGCAATGCTTTACCTAATGCTGCACAGAATACCGTTAGCCTTCTTTAATGCAAGGACAATAGTTCTTCCATGAATGGCAGACCTCTCTACTAACTTTGGCCAGGAGTCAGCCATATTATTAACATAGTGCCTTTCTGGTTAATTATTCAATTTCTCTCTTAGAGAAGAAGTTGTGGATGAGGAATCACAAATATTCAATTCTTCTCCTGGATTTCTC
This sequence comes from Antrostomus carolinensis, assembly GCF_000700745.2. NCBI lineage: Eukaryota > Metazoa > Chordata > Aves > Caprimulgiformes > Caprimulgidae > Antrostomus > Antrostomus carolinensis. The sequence goes on along the minus strand of NW_010325337.1, from coordinate 40,697 downwards.
AAATCTAGTGAATAAACTCAGGCAGATTATCAGACCTCTGTGTTGTTTTACCTGAAAAATTAGGTATGATAACATTTCCCACGTGTGAAGTACATTGACATTTACTTGTGAAAAATAAATTTAAAAGTGTAATTTATTGTATAAGAAATTGAAAGTTAAAAATGTAATAGTATTGAAATGTCCAGCAACAGACAGAACTTTGTTAATGAAGTAGCTTTTTTAATAACTCCATGCAAAAAAAGCTGGGGTCCATCTGATGAGAAGCAATTTTGCAGACGAAGTCCTGGGGACATTTGCAGACACTTGAATCAAAGTAGCTGTGTAGTTACAAGGACTCATTTTTGCTGCAAACCAACAGAAATAAAATAGAAGTGTCGCAAATGTTGCAGTCAGATATTTTTCATTCCCCCTTATTTTTGCATTTTAAAACATTCAAATGTGTTCAAAAACTGTGGAAAATTTAGTGAAAATATTTGACTCATTTCTGTTTTGTTTTTATATGCTTTTGACAAGCTTTTGCCCACCCTTATCAAGCAGAGGGAAATATCGTTATTCTCGTGCTAGAGCCATAAGGGCTGCTGCAATCAGGGTAAGCAGGAGATAAACCCAACTGGGAATTAACAGATAAGCAGCAAAAAGCCAAAGATGCCAGCTTTGGTTATGTTCAGAAAGGAGCAGACATACCTTCCTGGCAAGATTCCTAAAAGTGCATCAATGTTTGCACATGTAAGATGTAAGTTTTCTTACATCTCTTCAGGGACAATAACAATAAGAGCAATAGAATAAAAGATAATTGTTGTGTTGGGGTTTTTTTCATTTGTATCTAAATTTCAAACTATTTCTTTAATTGTGTTTTCTTTGAGATTACATTCACCATCAATGACAGTTGGTCTTGCAGTTCTGTTTGTAAAATTTCATAGAATCATAGAATCATACAATGTTGTGAGTTGGAAGGGACCCACAAGGATCATTGAGTCCAACTCCTGTCCCTGCACAGGACAATCCCAAGATTCACACCATGTGTCTGAGGGCGTTGTCCAAATGCTTCTAGAATATTGTCAGGCTTGGTGCCATGAGCCCCTCCCTGGGGAGCCTGTCCCAGTGCTTCACCACCTCTGGGCAAAGAACCTTTTCCTAATGTCCAGCCCAAACCTCCCCTGGCACATCTTCATCTTCCTACCATTTCTCCTGGTCCTGTCATTGGTCATCAGAGAGAAGAGATCAGTGCCTGTCCCTCCTCTTCTCCTTGTGAGGAAGTTACAGACCAGTATGAGATCTCCTCTCAGTCTCCTCTTCTCCAGGCTGAGCAATCCAAGCAACTTCAGTCTCTCCTCATATGGCTTCCCCTCTAAGCCCTTCACCAATTTGCCTTATGCCGTCACTTCTAAGATCACACTTCACAACTGCACATTGCTGGTTTAACTTGAAGGATTTGACTTCTCTTCTACAGGCATATAACCATAACTTCAGGTATAATGACGATGCAGCTACCCTATTTTCTGTACCCTTATAAACTATCCTTAAGCAGTAATCCAAGCATCCTTGACAGAGGTCACAGTTTAGACACCTATTTTTGAGGGGTCATGTTGACAAGAAGCTTTCTCTTCTTTGGAAACCCTCAGCATTTGCTACATATGCTACACTATCTCTGTAAATGCACAGGTCTGAGCAGTGGGATGATGACAACCAAATTACAGCAATGTTTCCTGAAGAGGAGGAAGTGATCAAAGCTTATGTATCCCAGTAACTCATAATTTGTTGTGTGTATGGGCTTAGACCTTGACTTGCTGATAGCCACCCACCTATCACTCCCCCTCTACAACAGGATTGGGGGAGAACATAAGATGCAAAAAGCTCATTGTCAAAATAAAGACAGGGAGAACACTTTCCAATTACCATCATGGACAAACAGATTCAACTTCAGAAAGATTAACTTAATTTATTGCCAATTAAACATAGTGTAGGATGGTGAGAAGCAAAGACAAAACACTGAAAAATCTTCCCCTTACCCCCTGTTTTCTTCCAGGCTCAAATTCACTCCTTCCTTCCCAACTCTTCTACCTTCCACCCAGAGTGGCGCAGGGGGATGGGGAATTGGGGTTGTGGTCAGTCCCTAACAGTTCCTTTCTACTGCTCTTTCCTCCTCACACTTTTCCCCTGCTACATTGTGGAGTCCCTGCCATGGGAGAAAGTCCTTCGAAAATTGTTTCAATCTGTGGTGGTTCCCATGAACCACAGTTCCTTCCAGAAAACCTGTTCCTTTGTGGGCTCCTCTCCATGAGCTGCAGCTCCTGCCAGGAGCCCGCTCTTGTGTGGGATCTCCACTGGATGCACCTTTTTTCAGGACATATCCATCTGCTGCAGTGTGGTGTCCTCCACAGACTACAGTGTAGATATCTCCTTCAAGGTTATCCTCCATGGGCTGCAGGGAAATCTGCTCTGGCACCTGGACCACCTCCTCCTTCTTCTCTGAATTTTTTGTCTAGAGGGTTATTTTTCTCACATTTTTTAACTCCTGTCTCACAGCTTCTGCACAGAATTTTTACTGTTTCTCAAATATATTGTCACAGAGTGCCACCAGCATCACCGGTGGGCTCACCTGTGTCCTGTGGTGGGTTCACTGTTCATGACATGGCCAGATCCTGGTCTCTTCTCACAGAGGCTACTCCTGCAATTCCCCCTCTACCAAAACCTTGCCACATAAACCAAATACACTGATAGTCTCTCTGCTACTACAGATATGTTCACCTTTCATGTCACCTGGCTTGAGCCTTTGCTGCTCACCTCACTTTCACACACATGGACACACACACACAGAGTTCAAAGCAATCCTACTGGAAGGTCCCTCACTACAGTGAAGCATGTCTGGCACACATCATAATTCTATGGCTATATGAGAATGTCTTAGGGAGTTTCCTCAGTAATTTTCGGAACTGGTCAGTGCCTGTAGCACATTTTAATGAACTGCTTGCATCATCCATATTTTCTAAGTGTTCTTGTTTTCAATAATTAAAAATATTCCACTTGGTATTAGAATTTTGTCTGACAAAGGAGAATCAAAATTCCTGTCTGTTGCAATGTGAGAATTCTATCTGTTTATCATCCACACTTTGGATAAGAAGGGAAGTGTTGGAAGATTGGCAAGTGTCATAAAGTTATGAAATAAATCAAAAATACTTTGGGCTCAAATACTCAGAACCAGAGGGAAGAGTTTATGCTTGGAAAAGAAATGTTATGATGACTCCGTGATAAGAAAGCTTTCATCCAAGTTCACACTTTAGCAGGTATGAGGTAATTTAACTATAAGGTACAAATACACCAGAGCCCAAGTTCCATTAGTTTCAGTGGCCCTAGAGCTAGCCCTTTTTTTTCCATGATCAAGCATCTGTCATTCTTAGATAAGTTTCACATTCTTATGCTAGAAACTAGGCTATTTTTAACCAAAGGCTACCTAAATATAAAGTAATGAGAAATATGTTTCAGCCAGGTATGACAGACAGACAGAACTCTCAAAGATACCACTTTTGTGGGAATAGGCTGGGGAGATAAGGGAGTTTCTGCTGATGCCCCCATTATAGAAGAGTTGTCTGAGCCTGGCATCAGAGGTCACATAGGCAGAGGAGCTCATCTTTGCATAAGAAATCTGTAAGAAACTGGGCTTCTTTGGATCTGAGTCTCAGCAATACTTGCAAATGAGATGCAAATGAAGCCTGCAAAATGTATGTTGTTCTGTTGAAGAAGTACTACCCATATGCCCACTTGGTAACACAGGAAGACATCCACTCGTGTCCATCTGGGCAGCATAGGAGACCACTGAACTGCACTGAATCATGGGGTACAGACCTCAATGACCATCATGTACACCAGGAGAGGTCTAGCCACAGAGGTCAATGGGAACAAGTTTTCACTTTTCACACCTCAACAGATTTAGGTATATCTCAAGGCCTGTGTTCAACCTCAGCCTTTTTGACTGGGACATTTACAGGCCCTGGAACAACAGCATGTTTTAGTCTGGCCTTTCTCCACACCCATGAATAGGGTCTTCTGCCAGGTCCAATTTTAAATAAGGAGCAGGGAGGGAAGTTTGGGATGAAGACATCTCAGTGCACGGCCCATTCTACTACTTCTCAAAGCATTCCTAGAATATAATATGATACTTTTTTTTTTTCCTTTAAAAAAAATGTTTTATAATCTTTTAAATATCTTTGCATTGAAATATCAACATCAGTAAGCTGTTAGGTAGGATAATCTATGTGATAAATTGAAACAGAAGCACAGTTCCAAAATAAATGCTGTCTGGCATTTTGCCCTTTCATAAATGTGTTTTCCTAGGGGCACCACCAACTTGGCTGACAGGCTCAGCTGTGTCCTGCAGTCAGTCCCTCTTGGAGCCATCTGGAACTGGCTGTATCCAGCAAGGGGCAGCCCCTGGCCTCTCCACACAGGTGCAGTTCCCCTGCCTGTCACCAAAACCTTGCCACCAACACCTTACAAAAATTAAAACAGAGGATGAACGTGTGTTATACAATGAACAAATCAGAAATACTGCAGTGAGAAAGAACAGAATCCCAGGATTTTCCTCCATCCTCACATGAAGCACCTTGAACCTCTTTCTCCCACTTCTACTAAACTCATGGATCATGTTCTGCTCTGTATTTTCCTCTCAAACCCGACACTTTACATAGCACTTACTTTTTTTTTTTTCTTATTTGATCTACCTCACTTAAGAAATTGAATCAAAATTTCTTGCCTTTGTATTTACATTTGAACAACTCTAAAAATTTGAGAATCAAATTCCTTTTCAGAAAAGTAAAAACGATGAAAAATAATTACATGTAGTTAATGTAAAAAAAAAAAAAACAACAGGTTCAGCAATAGGGTCACCATCTGCATAATATTTTTCTTTCCTTCATTTCTTTTTTAGCTTTTCTTCTTCTTAAATCACGTTGTACATATTTATACTGGGTATCCAGTCCTTATTTAAATTCACAAATTGTACAGTAGATACGCTTTTTAAACATAATGTATAGTTTGGATTGTTAAAACTAAAAAATATTGTGTTGTTTTAGATACCAAAAAAACCCAGCACATAGAAGCTCAGTGCATTTTAAAGTCAAATGATAAAAGTAAGATGATAAAATCCTAATTATTTTTCTTGTCCTTTTATGAATAAAACAAAATTTCACAGGACCTCATTAAAAGTGTAGATTTAGCTGAATAACTATATTTTTAATTCTGTGTTTAATTCCCTCTTTTAACGTCAGTTCATCTTTATGCAAAACTTAGGAAGTGGCTCTCTATGAAGAATAAATCAGCCGCAGAAATGACAGGCACCTGCTTATCCAGTCTGTCAATTTTTATATTGGAAGTGAGTACATAGCAGCAGTTAATCTCACCTGTAAAATTATAGCTACAGAACTAAATACTGGTGCAACCAGATGCTGAAAATGTGTTTCTATGTATTTTCCTTTCCTTTTTTAATGCAAGATATCTGCTAAGGTACACTATGCTGAAAAATCAGTGTCTTTATTTTATAGTTGACAATTCCACTAATAGATAGGTTAGTAGAAGGAGAAACTGAAATCAAATGTCCCTGTTTATCTTTCTCTAGATTTTCATAATCACAATGTTATTTCTCTAGATATATTAAGAAGGATATCCTTTTGCTTTTCTGCATGCACAGCTAGTACAATGCTACTGCAGATATAGCACAGTAGGTTATAGCAGTGCTTTTCCTTTGGGTCTGTACTCTCACATTCCTGTTCACCTCACTTAACATTATAACATAGCCTCATAAAGATTTTTCCAGTTTTTCCAATGCACCTTTTAGTCATCCAAGGTGGTCTTTACAAGCTGCTTGAAACAATCCATATTTTGCTTCCTGGGGGAGTTACCATGCACTGTTACAGTGGAATCAAGGCAGAGGATAGCTATTGAGAGGTCTTCCCCCCAGGAGAACTAGAAAAGGGATCAGAAAAGAGTGATGGTAGGAGGTGATGAAATGGTAGCTGATGATGGTAGGATACACACAGAGAAGAAAAGAGGGATGATGGACATGACCTGGAGCATGGATGAATCTGTATAGTTGACCTCAGGTACAGATATGTGGAAGGTTATCTTCACATTACTGTATTCACACCTTTGTGAGAAAAAGGCAAAAGTAGATTTTATATACTGTTGCTGCTCCCTGTGCAATAATAATACTTCATATCCATTTTGCTTATCTCATATGCCAAAGGAGCTTCCTGAGATGGAAGCACTGAACTATTTCTGTACCGTGTATCTAGAGTACTGTGGTATGAATGTCTCTGTAAGATAAGATGCCTGTAGCCATCTGTGATAATACACTGGAGAGAACAAGCATCCAAGACAAGACCACAGAATCACAGAATAGTAGGGGTTGGAAGGAACTTCAGGAGATCATCTAGTCCCAACTCCCTGCCAAAGCAGGCTTACCTAGAGAAGGTTGAACAGGACTGCGTCCAGACATGTTTTGATCATCTCCAGAGAAGGAGACTCCACAACCTCTCTGGGCAGCTTGTTACAGTGCTCTGCCACCTCAAAGTAAGGAATTTTTTCCTCATCTGCAGATGGAACTTCCTGTGTTCCACTTTGTGCACGTTGCCCCTCATCCTCTCACTGAACACCACTGAAAAGAGTCGAGCACCACTAAAAAAAGTCTGACCTCACCATCTCAACACCTGCTCTGTAGATATTTATAAGAATTGGTAAGATCCCCTCTCAGTCTTCTCTTCTCCAGGCTAAACAGGCACAGGTCTCTCAGCCTTTCCTCACAAGAGAGATGCTCCCGTCTCTAATCATCTTTGTAGCCCTCCACTGGACGCTCTCTAGAAGATCCCTGTCTTTCTTGAACTGGGGAGCCCAGAACTGGACACAGCACTCCAGATGTGACCTCACTAGGGCATGGTAGAGAGGGGGGATAACTTCCCTCGACCTGCTGGTCTTATTCTTCTTAATGCACCCCAGGATGCCATTGGCTTTCTTAGCCATAAGGACACATTGCTGGCTCATGGTTAACTTGCTGTCCACCAGAACTCCTAGGCCCTTTTCCACTTGCCTTTGTTGAACTTCGGTAGGTTCCTTTCCACCCAGCTCTACAACCTGTCCAGGTCTTGCTGAATGGCAGCAAAGCCTTCTGGTGTATCAGCCACTCCTCCCAACTTTGTATCAATCATCAGCAAACTTACTAAAGGTACACCCTGTCCTTTCATCCAGGTCATTGCTGAACATGCTAAACAAGACTGGTCTCAGTACTGACTCCTGGGGAACACTGCTAGCTGCAGGCTTCCAACTAGACTGATCACAACCCTCTGAGCTCTGCCATTCATCCAGTTTTCAGTCCACCTCACTGCCCATTCATCTAACCTGCACTTCCTAAGCTTACTTATAGGGATATAGTTATGGGAGATGATAGTTGCAAAACTCAAGTGACCTGGCTGAAGTCAAGGTAGCCCCATCCACTGCTCTCCCCTCATCTACCCAGACAGTCACGCTGTCATAGAAGGCTATCAGATTGGCCAAACATTATTTCCCCTTGGTGATTCCACGTTGACTTCTCCTGATCGCTCTTTAGTTCTTTCCTCCAGATGCTTAGAGATGACATTGAGAATGAGCTGGTCCATCACTTTCCAGGATCCAGTTAGCACAACTCTCACCTGTGCTCTTGTTCAGTGCCAATGCTAGCGTGAGATTTGCTTATCACTCATAAACTCTCAAATTGCTACTGATGATAAGGCAGGACTTTTAGGTACTTCACTAGTGGAGACTGTGTCATGAGACATTGTGCTGATTTGGGCTGAGGCAGAGTTAATTTCTTTATAGTAGCTTGGATGGAACTATGTTTGGGATTTGTGCTTAAAATAGTGTTGATAACACAGGGATGTAGTTATCACTGAGCAGTGCTTACCCAGAGTCAAGGTCTTTTTTGCTTCTCACACCACCCCACCAGCAAGTTGGCTGGGGATGCACAAGAAGCTGGGAGGGGACACAGCTGGGGACAGCTGACCCCAACTGACAAAAGCAATATTCCATACCATATGATGTCATGCTCAGCATATAAAACTGGGGGAAGAAGAAGGAAGGGGAGGACAGTTGGAGTGATGGCATTTGTCTTCCCAAGTAACCATTATACATGATGGAGCCCTACTTTCCTGCAGATGGCTGAATATCTCCCTGCCAGTGGGAAGTAGTGAATTAATTCCTTGTTTTGCTTTGCTTGTGCGCATGACTTCTGCTTTACATATTAAATTCTCTTTATCGCAACCCGTAAGTTTTCTCACCTTTACTCTCCTGATTCTCTCCCCATCCCAGCAGTGGGGAGTGAGCAAGCAGCTGTGTGGTTCTTAGTTGCTGGCTGGGTTTAAACCACTACAGACATTAAGGATATGTCTATACAGTAAATTAAACATAGTCAAAATGTCTTCCAGTTCTAAGGCAAATTGGCATGAAATAGCTATCTTCATATTCTCAAACTTCTCTACCCTCCAAAAATAGGCAATTGCCTTATAGATATTGTCCCTGGTCTACTCTAACTCCTAACTGTTCCCAGGTATTGTCTGAGGGAGCTGGCTAGTTGGCAGAGGTTAAATTTATGTCCTGGACTCTTTGAATAACCCTCAGTTAGTTGATTTCTACAGTCAAGTAATGTTGCCTGGCACCATTTAATTTTTTAATACACTGTGACTCTTTGTTTTACAACTGGTTTCATATGAATGAGCTTTTGCTTCCATGCAGGACTCAAGTAATATAGATGGAATTCTGCATGATAATAAAGCACTAACACTGCAGGTGTAATGGGATTGCTGGGACCAAGCTGAGAGAAAAGATAAAATGTCAATGGGAGATGAGAAAAAATTATGGATAGTTACTACTCATTATGAAAATAAAAAAAATAAGTCAGCCCTACTAAAGGCACCTGTAAAAATTGGTTCCAGCTGGATTTTGTTGTGGCCAAGATTCCAATCAGCATCTGTAACTTTGGTAACTTTTTTTTAATAAGGAAACAGCAATAGAAAAAATATTGCTTATGGTCTTTTTACTTGACAGTGGGAAAATACATTGCTGGCTTTTTAAGACTTTTATTGTTCTGCAATATATACACACTGTTGCAGTGACCTTGGCTTGAACTTTAATGTCCTAGGAGCAATTAAGTTTTACTTGTGAGTTGAATTTTCTTAATGTACTCTGTTTTCCAATCATCTCTGCAATTAACTGATTCATGGGAGGAAAAAAAATGTGCTAGATAAATAATAGATCTGTTCTAAAGGTAAGTTAGTAGTGTCAACTTTCAGCTTTTGCTGAAGAAAAGGTACTTAAAATGTTAAACCAAGTGTGGTGTTGGTGATGAATCTACAGTCATTCAATAGATGGGCAGAATTGGCTACTGATCAAAAAAAAAAAAAAAAAAAGGAACAGGATGCAGGTGCACCTTAAGAAAAAAATAAATTGTTCAAAGAAAAGGATCCCGCCTAATGTCTCTATCAGAGATAGATTTGAAGTGATCGTTAATTAAGGCTGATCAGAAGCTGATGAATTTAGCAACTGTTTTTTAAATAAATTAGCTTTAGTAAAATATTCTGTCTTTTCATAGTCAGAAACCCAAAACTTTCTCAAGAAGAAGAAATGTAATTTTTCAGTAATAAATATTGACACTGTGGACACTTGTGGAAATGATTTTTTTTTTTTAAGGTGTGAAATCAGGTTTTTATTTATAACAAGGAGTTCATTTACATACAACAATATAGCTTTCATAATGTTACTTCCATCTGAATCCAGCTCCAGAGGAATAAAGGGAAATACATAAATCTATGTTGCAGAGAAGGACTCCAGATCCTGTATAAGTTAGTATCTCAAAAAGGGGCACAAAAGTAAACAAAAGCCTAAAAGAATTGGAATAAAAGGTCTTCAAAGAAAATGGCATTAAGTTAGTTGCCTAAAAAGGGCAGGTATTTAAAACAAGATGATACTTTGGAAGTGCTTAACTTTCTTCCTGGAAAGTTTCAGCATCTGTTGTCCACAGACTCTTCACTACTGTCAATTAATTAAATTTAGATGAAAATTTTCAACCTTAAAAGACCTCAGTTTCCTAAAAACACAAGAAAAAATGAAATAACATCATCGCAACACCAACAAATGTGGACAATTTACACACACTCCACCCCTCGACCCTTCACCACAATTACAACAAAAATTCCCCACATGTATTCTGCTCTCTAACAATGTCAAGTGCATATTTTGCCCATTACTTCTCCCAGTTACTATTCTTATGTTGAATTCTGAAGAGCCTCATATCGGGCACCACAAAGGACTGTGGTGGGTTGATCTTGGCTGGACACCAGCCGCCCACCAAGCCACTCTATCACTCCCTGTCCATCAATAGGACAGAGGAGAAAATAAGAAAAAAAGCTCGTGGGTCAGGAGGGAGGCAAGGAGGTCACTCAGCAGTTACCATCACGGGCAAAACAGAATTGACCTGGGAAAATTGATTTAACCTATTGCCAATCAAACACAGCAGGATAATGAGGAAAAAGAACAAATATAAAACACCTTCCCTCCACCCTTCTCATCTTCCCGGGAAGAGCTACATTCCCAACTCTTCTACCTTCTCCTCATGAGCAGTGCAGGGGTATGGGGGAATGGGGGTTGTGGTTGGTTTGTAACACTTTGTTTCTGCTGCTCCTTCCTCCTCACCCTCTTTATCTGTTCCAGCACGGGGTCCCTCCCATGGGAGACAATCTTTCATTAACCGCTCCATTGTGGGTCCTTCCCACAGGCTGCAATTCTTTTCACAGACTGCTCCAGCATGGACCTTTCTCATAGGGTGCCATCCTTCAGGAAGGGACTGCTCCATTGTGGGTCCCCTATAAAGTCACAGGTCCTGCCAGCAAACCTGCTCCAGTGTGGGCTCTCTATAGGCTGCAGCTTCTTTCAAGACACATCCACCTCCCTGGTGTGGGGTCCTTCATGGGCTACAAGTGGATATTTGCTCCACTGTTACCCTCCATAGGCTGCAGGGAACAACCTGCTTCAACATCTGTGCTCCAGTGCCTGAAGCACCTCCTCCTCTTTCTTCACTGACCTTGGTGTCTGCAGAGTTGTTTCTTTCACATTTTCCCACTCCTCTCTCCCAGTACTTTTTACCACGTAAATGCAATACAGACACATAAGTGTGTGCTGCAAATCCAATGGCAAGATAAACAAAGTTTAACCCGTGCAACAGGTGTCAAGGGGCCATGAATATGTGTACATGTGAAATTCAAAAAAGGAGTCTCCCGGCAGTCCAAAAGTGAGGCTCTAGACCTCCTTTACCACAAGTATAATGCAAAGCACTTAATGCAGCTTATTTTAAACAGAACTTAATGCATTTATCACAGAATGTTGGGGATTGGAAGGGACCTCAAAAGATCATCTAGTCCATTTATGCTTGAGTTTGTTCAGTTTTGTCTATGACACAGGGTTGAACTTCATGACTCAGAAATTGCTGTGAAATTTCTGTGCTTTTAAATTTGTTGATAGCAAGAGGTTAACGAAAAAACATGAATTAAAAACATTATCAGCAGTATGCTTTCACTAGAAAACAAAAGGAGGGGATTTCATTCTTATTCAATTTATACTTGAAAAGAAGAAAGCTCTATTTTGCACAATGAAAACAAAGATTTTGAAATAAACTGAGTATCTATAAGATTGCAGACATGATATTTACAGAGATACCTTCATAATAGGCATTTTAATTAAATTCCAGCATCCCCATTATATCAGTGCTCACAAGGGAGGCTGATGTACAATTGAAAGAAGTTGCTGTCCATCACCCAGTCAGCTTCACTGTTTAAATACATGTTTAAATCTAAATGATTCTTAACAAAGAAAATATTAAATTACCAAGTATACATTTATATGTAGTACAGGAAAAGAAGGAATTTTTTCGGTAATGCCTTTGAAGTGTCTGCATGCTATTTATTCCCATTTCACTAATCCATTATATTAAAAAAGAAGATGCAGAAATCTAATACAAATACAAGTTTTTCTTTTGGGTCACAAGCCAGCACATGTTCACTTCTCTCTCTCTGCTATTCTAACTATGATCACATTCATTATAAGAGTAGAGAGGACAACTTGGGGCAGGAATTTCTGAAATTATTGAAAGTTATTTTCCCAGAGGTACATAGCCCCTTGGTACATAAAATTCATTGCATCCCATAAGATTTTTGCAGTTTTTAGAGATATTTTAGATGTGTTTGAATGTTTTATATTATTTCTCTTAGTATTTACAATAAACATAATGACATAGCCCATCTTTTTTTGCTAGATTTTTACTGCTAGGCAGCAATGGAGATAAATAACCCTGAGACATAAATGACACCTGACAGGTCTGAACGCAAGACATATGCTTTTTCTGTGCTGCTGAAATCTAACTGGTTTTCAGGAACAGATTTGATTTTTTGCTACAGGCAATTAAATTACTTTTTATATCAGATATTTAGTTCCTACTTCAAGAAAGGCCACCAGCCTTTATTAAGAAAGGCTGAAAGTGTGGAAAATATTGGAACTTTATCTGGTCTTGATGAAACCCTTTCAGTTCATATATAGTCTGAAGGAATTCAAAAGATACATTTTCTGGTGGTGTTTGAGGGATACTGGCCACAATTTGGACACAATCATCTTGGAAACATTAGAGTGTCACTATCCTTATGTAGGTAGGCAGTAAATTTAGTTGCTACATTTGAAACCAGGAAGGATCCTACTAATCCTGGTGTTCATCTCCATCGCATGGCCATGAAATTAAATAGTCCTGGATGAATCAGTAACTGCAGGAGAGTTTCTGAGATTTATTAAAATCCAGCATAGTTATTATGCTCTACAGAAGCAACCTCTGCAGGATTGAGTCAAGAGGGCTTTGCAAAGTCTTCTGTCCCTCTCCTGTGACTATAGCTTCTTCTCTTATTCTCAGCACAAAAAATATCTTGGTTTTTCATTGGAATAAAAATATATTGTATAAACCCAAGTAAGCTGGACACTAAACAAAATACTGCTGCGGTGGGTTGACCGTGTCGGGACACCAAGTGCCCACCAAAGGCGCCCTATCACTCCCCCTCCTCAACTGGACAATGGAAATAAAATATAACAAAAGGCTTGTGGGGTAAGGACAGAGATCACTCAGCAATTACCATCATAGGCAAAACAGACTCAACTTGGGGAAATTAGTTTAATTTATTACTGGTCAAAATCAGAGTAGGATAATGATAAATAAAAACTAAATCTTAAAACACCTTCCCCCTCCCCCCCTCCCTTCTTCCCGGGCTTAACTTTGAATTCTCTTCCTCACCTACTCCCCTCCAGTGGCACAAGGGGACAGGGAATAGGGGCTGTAGTCAGTTCATCATACATTTTTCCTCCTCAGGGGAACTCCTCACACTTTTCCCCTGCTCCCACAGGAGACAGTCCTCCATGAATCCTTCCCAAGGGCTGCAATTCTTCATGGACTGCTCCAGCATAGGTCCCTCACGGACCTCAAGTCCTGCCAGCAAACCTGCTCCAGCATGGGCTTCACTATCCATGGGGATCACAGTTCTTGACAGGAGCATGCTCCAGCGTGGACTTCCCACAAGGTCACAGCCTCCTTCAGGCATCTATCTGCTTCAGCTGCAGTTGCATCTCTGCTCCACTGTTAACATCCATGGACTGCAGTGGGACAGCCTGCCTTACCATGGTCTTCACCATGGGATGCAGGGGAATCTCTGCTCTGGCATCTGGAACACCTCCCTCTCCTTCTTCACTGACCATGGTGTCTGCAGAGTTGTTTCCCTCATATATTCTCACTCCTCTCTCTGGCTGCAGTTGTGCAGGTTTTTCTTCCCTTCTTAAATATATTATCACAGAGGCACTACCACCATCACTGATTGTCTCAGCCTTGGTCAGCAATGGGTCCATCTTAGAGCCAGCTGGCATTGGCTCCGTTGGAAATGGGGGAAGCTTCTGGCAGCTTCTCACAGAAGCCAAAGCTATTCCCTCCCACTACCAAAACCTTGCCCCGTAAATCCAATGCAACTAGGATCAAAAGGATCCTCTTTGATAAACTGCTCAGTCTTAGAGCCTTTGGTAGAAATCAATTTTGCTGGAACTCTGAATGAGAATACAGTTGGAAGACTTTGGAATACAGAAGGTTTCAGACAAAAATGCTCATTAATAAAACAACAAATAAAAGACAGATGATGCTCTGAACATTAAATATGAAGCATTTGTTTTTGTTGTATCTTTTATTAATAAAAAGGACTTTCAGTAATTTATTTGTTTTTGCTGTGAAGAGAAAGTAAGTCAAATCCCTGTTTAGCAAGTCCTGACACGATGGAATCAGCTTCAAGTACTAAACACCTGAGCTACAGCTTTTTAAAGTAACTCACAATACTTGGGGCAGCTGAGAAAAAGAGAAATTGTCTTTTATCTTAATGAGTCTTTACATTGCCCTGAGTATATCTTTAAAGATGTCTGGATTAAAAACAATAGTCTAGATAACTATGGAGTTAATTATATAATTATACGCTTAGCTGAGGTAAAATACTGTAACCTTCAATTCGCAGCATATAAGAATGTGACAAGCTGCTCATGACAAAGTAAGTCCATCTCAAACTATCTGTTCTATTGGCCAGAACAAATCTGTAAAATAGAGTTGCTCAAAGCAGCAAATGTGTACCTTGTGCTATCCTTTCTTTGAGGTACAGTTTATGTAGGCTGGCTTGACAAATTACAATTAAATCTTTTATCTTTCTTGCAGAATTTTGTTACACCTTTCGGAGACTCAATTTTTTTGTAGTGCATAAGGCTTATAAATTAGACACTTTGAAATTGAGGATAGGGAATTAAGAAATATTCAACCTTAGAGAGTATATTTAAGAGAGCCTGTAGCGACAAAGACAGACAAAAGACTGCAAAATAGAGACAAGGCAGATGTCAGGCACACATACAATATGAGAAATGTAATTATTTTCAGTAACTCACATTCTTGCTCTTCTTTGCTAACACAACCACAGGACAAAGTCCCAAGCTCAGCACCAGTTTGGAGACAAGGAGTGGAACCTTCTTTGGGAACTACTGGTACCTCAGTCTTGTACAACATATATGCACATTATAGTTCCAGCTAAGATATAATATAAAGTAGGAGTCTGATAGAATGCCAATGTCTACCATGTAGACACTTGTCTCTGAAGTAATACAGTCATGTTGCCAGTGGAGAGAAATAAGTGCTAGCAGGGCATAATTACTCTCTTACTAAAGCAGACATTTAAAATAGGTCAGATGAATCATTTCTAAGAAGTGCCCATTTCTCTCAAGTATGGGATCTTGTTAAGAGGATTAGCCCAGCTCTAGATCTCTACAACTAAAATAGGAGAAATAAATCCCAGTTTTCACACACTATTGAATACCATAATCACACAGTTATAGGTATTTTTATGAAGCCTAACAATCCAAGTTGGCATGTTACATATAATATAGACTTAAAATATAATCTGAAAACATCTCTGCTACCATCAGCAGAGCAGATATATAACTTCCCTAGATTAACTAATTGAAAAATAAAGCTAAGGGATTTACTAGTTATCCAAAAAGAAAGGAGAGACAAAGAATTTTGGTTATCTAAACAGAGAAGTAGGCCAACATACCCCCTAATTTAGAGGGAGAAAATAAATTAAAATCAGTGCAGCCAACCAGGACAGACCTGATTTTCCTTACAGTTAAGTAAATTATGGAAAATAAGGAAAGTCCAGAGCATCATTGGAAAGTTACAGCTCTCCCCAAGATATATCAGTCATAATTTCTCACATACAAGCATAACATTATCTCCCTTTTAAGCTGAAAATTAAGAATATTAACATACAAACATGAAGTCTGAATAATTTAAAACAGTGTGACAACTAAACTAATTTCTCTAGTTAATAAAAGGAAAGGGAGTTTTCACAAAATGGTCTTCATTGCTATTATCAGTCCAGTTCTGCCTTTCTGGTGGCAACAGAAGGTCAGTTTAATGGGTTGGAAAGATTCACCAGTAATGACCCAGAACCAAATAAGTATCATGCCGTTAGCAGTGACTCAGTGAGTAAGTGGAAGATGATTTTGTGGTTCAGAGTCAGTTACTATATAATGATCCTTAGTTTCCTCTGAACTGTCTGAAAACTGCCTTTAGAATGGTTTTGAAAGGAATTAGGGAGAACAGATACATGTAAGACACTCGCCTTACTCATCCATAAAGAGACTTTCCTGAAGACGTTCCAAGAGCCAGGTGAGGTGGACAGCCATTGAGTTTAGCCAGAGGTTCAGCAATATGACGTACAGTTCCAGACTAGGATCCCAAACAACTGTGAGTCTAAAAAATCTGTGTTATACATCTAACTCTGCTGTCCAATCTGTGACTGAATCAATTCTAATAAATATTGTTTTGCCTGGAAATATTCTCAGGAATATTCAGTTTACTTGTATGGACATAATCTGTGACTGTATTTGGGTAAGTCTCTTAATACCTCTGTACTTCATTTTCTGTATGTTTATGCCTTACTCAGAAGCTGCAGTGATATTGCCTTACACATACAGACCAGCCTGGACACATACTTTGGGCAAATCTAGCAATACCTCCACTGAAATATTTTTGTAACTTATTTCATAACCTGTAATGTGTTATGTGAGTGAATTAAAAAATATAATTAGTAGAAGTGGCCCATTTTGAATGCTGCATTCTCATATTGCATGCTTCCTTTGGAAAGGATTTATTGAGAAAAAAGACTAGAAAAACAATACTTTCTGTACTCTCTGCATCCACTATCTAAAAAAGAAATAATAAAAATTCTCATCTGAGGGGGAAAGAGAGGACTCATAGTTTTTATGCTCTTAGTCATTTGATTCACCTGAGCAATGACCTCTCTGCATTACTTTCTGCACTATATGACTCAGCTATGGAAAACTATTAGTTTGTGCAAGTAAAATGTCTGTATTGACTCCTTGTCTTCCTTCAGTGTTAATCTAAGCATCACGGGGATTATGAGTTCTTAGATGTCTGTCTTCTCATAGTATTTAGAATGTTGTGTTTCAAAGTAGAAAATAATCCCTAATAAATTGAAAAAGAATATTTCAGAAGATTTTTCAGAAGTTAAATTATAACTCTTAACTTGATAGAGTCATACTCAATTAAAAGGAGTCAGCAGGTAAGAGCAGGTGTTGTGTTCTGCAGTTTTCATTGCATTAGACTGTTCCCATCTTCTGTGCACTTTTTTTCCAGAAGAAAATCCTGAAGTGTAATATTTCCACTGCATGCAATACATTTGTTGGGAAAATATATTGTGAATTTATACATGGGAGACAGTAGCTACCATGTGGCTATGACCAACCAGTGTACCTCCACAGTGGAGCAGAGTTCAGAGGAGAAGGACAAAAAAATCTCAATGAGTGCAGGGAAAAACATATCATAAAGAAAGCTAAACCTGTATCAACACCAGGGAGACTGGAGGGTAGTGTTCGTTTGAGCTAAGACAGCTGCACCATTGAATCATCAGGTTCCTTGAGATAATTATCACAGAATAATGTCTTCCTGAGCTACCCACATCAGCATGCCAGGGCTGGGAGCGCATATACATGGCTCAGTCCAAGATAAAGTACAAAATCTGGTCAACTATTAGAACAGATTTGAAAGAGAGCTTGATCTGACTTCAACCCATGTATCCCTTCCTAGGGACTGGGGATACCCAGCATCATGACAGTGAGAATACAGAGACCAGTAATGAGAAATATGTTTGTAATGAGGAACATGTTTGTACTATGAGTCAACAAGTATACTGCAAATGGTATATTACTTTTCTGTTGTGATTTCAGTACACTGCTGTATCACTCTTAAATCAAAATCTCAAATATATCAAATAAGTAAATTTGATAATAAATATAAAACCATCCTCCTGGAATACTGAACCAGGGTAGTGGAAAATGTGGAAATACTTTTCTTAAGACACAGTCAAGACAAAAGTTAAATCTACTGTTTAAGTAGGTCAAATAAAAATTTCAAATAACATGGTGAGAGTTCAAAACTCATGGAAAGCAATGCATTGGAAGCATACAATACATACCTAGTTCTCATCACAAATTTTAAGTCACAAAATGGATCAAGCCTATTTCTGAGTTCTAGGAGCATCCCCATGTCCCAGTCTTTCATTGTTTAGCTGTAGACTGGCTGAGATACTCCTAAACAGAGTTATTCCTAGAACTGTAGATTAATAAATGATCCTATGAAAACTTCCATGGCAAGATTGTCAATTATATTATTATAGGACACAAAAAAAAGAGTTGCAGACAGGGACACAATGCATGCTTCCCTCTGCAAATCAGACGATATGATACCATGGAGAACTATGTAAAAATAGCTAGTTTTCAAAGCATGAAGAACATGCTTACAAGGATACATTAGATTGAACTGTTGGAGAAAATCAGTCACTGGGCATTTTAAATGTACTTCTACAAGTTAAATAATTTGGAATACTACTTTGGAGGTTCATAATAGCATATAACTTTTTCTTTTTTTCTTTTTTTTCTTTTTTTCTTTTTTTTCTTTTTTCTTTTTTTTCTTTTTTCTTTTTTTTCTTTTTTTCTTTTTTTTTCTTTTTTTCTTTTTTTTCTTTTTTTTTCTTTTTTTCTTTTTTTTTTTTTGTAAAATATAGGGAAAAATAGTACTGTTTCAATGGAGAAATATTCTACCAGGTGATTCTCTTTACTGTTAATAAAAGTGTGATAGGAAATAACACTGTTGTGGCACTATAGCATAGCATTGAGTGCTCCTTGAGTTATTTTCTGTGTTTCATTAGTAAAGTTGTGTATATCTTTTCTCATAGAGGAAGGGTGTTTTACTTATAGGGTGTCAGGTCTGGTTTTATATAGTTGTTTTTAATTAAGAATTTGTCAGTCACTTCCCATTGTAAAAGTGCACAAAGTAAAAGTAAAAATAAACTTGAGATTCTTTCACTCACAGCATCAAACACCAAAGCCTGTGTATGAAGCCAGCTGGATTTACTGCATGTGCCATGTCTCTTCACACACTTCATTGAGTGAGCAAGAGACAGTGGAAACCGGATGACTCATAAGTGAAGTAACAAGCTGCAGCACACTTTGACCAAATGAAATTAGTGAGAGAGAACCTCATCTCAATAATGAAGTAAAACTGTTGGGAACAGAAGAAATGCTGTATTTACTGATTTTTGGTCATAGTGACATATGTCACAAAGTGAATACATAAAGTAGTAGGTAACAGCCTACATTCTTCATTGCAATATGTGAGGTGGGATTCAGCCACTCAAACATGTATGTCTACTGTCATTTTAGGTACTGTGGGGGTAGCTTGCCACTTCCAGCCGAAGCTCCAGAAAATGATAAGATACCTGCAAATATATGTCATCTTCAGGTCGGTATCTTAGATAAAATAGGACATTTGAAACAGCACTAAATGGCTATAGGACAACTCAGGCCAATCCTTACCTTCTTTGCTGAAGTATATGTGTGTTTATCTATGTATACATATACACTAATATGTACACATGCATGTATGCCACTCACACTCAAAGAAGATAAGCATTTATATTTTTGTACCTGTATGTAATTTCCTTTTCACAAACATATCTATCCTCTGCATTGAGCAAAGTGCCAGCTGAGTTCAGAATAAGGCTTTCTCCAGACTGCTTACCACTTACACCTTCCATAGGCTTCTGTGGCTGCTATGTTTACCATGTCACCTTAACTGGCTCTGCAGTCTTCCCTAGGCAATTAATGCACAAATTTGCCTGCTCTCTCACAATAATGCCTGTAACATTTTTTTTTTTTTTTTTTTAAGTTAGGAAGTCAACATTTTAATACAAGCATATTATCTTTTTTTTTTTTTCTTTAATCTAGATGACCTGGTCTTCTAATGAGGCTGACGAGTTCTTCCAGAGAAGTGTCAAGCACCATCTGTTTTTACAAATGAGTTCTCAGTCAACATTTCCCTGTTGTTAAAATAGCATCAATCATTTGCTAAGGTCTAAGACTTTTAATAACACTGCAATATTTAAAGATCCACAATTTCTTCTTTGCCAGAAAGGCTCTGTGTGTGTGTGTGTGTGAACAGACAACATTTGGCTAAGGAGAAATTCACTCCTTGTTACTGAACATTATTCATGACTCCTCACAGACCATATTCTGAATCTGTGAATCAAGTGAATTTGTGCATCAAGTGAGAGGCATAAAGAGGTACTCGGCTCCTCTCCACAGGTGCTCTGTATTGTTGACAGCAGCATGGAGACAGTAATGGTTGATCAAGCATGTCACCTCCTTTCTCCTCTTTACTGGGTGTGAATTGGGCACAGTCTTGCTCTTTTCTCCTGTCTCAGAGTGCTAGACAGTGTGCTTGGCTTGATGAGAGAGAGGAGGAAGAAAGCAAGTAGCCTGGGAAATTAGAATGCACTTTCTGTTTTGCCATAGAATAAGGAAGAAACAGATTCAAGACTGCTTTTCAAAGATAGGGGCTTTTTTCTGAGGGACAATATCTGTCTGACTGTACAGGCTTAAATCTAAACTGAAAATGTTTGTATTTTGTATGAGTAAAGTATCAGACACAAGATATATCAAGCTAATACATTCAGTTAATAATTTCAGATGAGTACTGCTTTACTTTTAATAAAAGGACTGACACACAGTCATGCAATCAAACAGTCATACAATGATTATAAATGTATCCATATTTTATTTAGGAGAGATGCCTTATTCCAGAGATAAATACTGTACAGTAACTGGCATTTTTCTAACGGTTGCTTTCTTTGAAAAGACAATAAAAAAGCCCTAAGTCTGAAATGCAAATTGCACCTAAATTGACACTTTTATTCTATTTCAGTAAACTCTAATATCAGTTGGAAAGAACTGTGTAATGATTATATTTTTGTACAAGATGGGAGGAGTGGAGTGGGATTTTTTCCACTACACATCTCTTTGGATCAGGCATGTTGGATAGAATTCATCTCACCTGTCTTTAGCCAGATAAGTGTTAGTCATCTAGTTTAATCTATGAATTGCTTGGAGACAGATGGGTACCCACAAAAGACAGCTGAGCCATCCTCAGCTGTTCAGAATCTATAAGACGAATTGTACTACAGATTATCTTATGTCTTCCCAGTAATTATAAAACAGGCATAAAGGGATAGTTTAGAATAGACGTCTAAATTTTACACAGTTGAAGTTATGCTACATTAACCCCAGTCTTGGTCTTAGTGTGACTCAGTTCTTCGTAGTGCTGCAATTTTATCATTAGACCCATGCTGTAGTTTAACTCTACTCTACAACAAGTTCTACATACACTTTGACTGCTTACATCTTTATTTACAGGGCAGTTCGCTGACATCAGTTATTATTGTTCATATAATAAGACAACATCATTCATTGTCCTCTATTGTCTAGAGGAAAATTTGTTTCCACTTCCTTTATGCTTTGTTCATTGTCTCTGGTCTCTTCTTAAACTGATAAAAGAGGACTAACTTTTCCAGTAAATTTCTTTTAAAAAAAAATTTACTGTAGCTCAATACAATGTAAGACAGCAACTAGCAAAAACATTTTAAACTTTCATCTATGTATTTTAAAAGAGCTGACTGAGGTGTTCTCTAGTTACTGAATATTGATTTTCAACAATTCTTGCAATATCAGGAAGGTTCCTGAAGACTGAAAAAGGCTAATGCTGAACTTACAGTATTGCTTAAACAAAGTAATTAAAAATAGACCAATCTGACCAGCATAAGTAAGTACAGCAATGGCTGACACTCTGTTAATGAACAACTAAGAGAATGATTAATGATTTATGGAAAACCATTAGATCTTCTCCGAGTAGTTTGCTCTTTTAATGATCCCAGTTCAGTTGAGAAAGGTTATGGATGCTAGCGTGACATACCTCCACTTCTGTAATGATCATGATTCAAGATTGCTTGACATTTTGATTAAAAACTAGAATGATCTGAAATTAACATGAGGCACCAAATGCATGCGTTAAAAATAGCCATGACAGATCGCAAAGATAATTAGAGAATCAGCTACTGTGTTCCTGAGAGAGCAGAAGGATCTGCAGAAGTTGGTTCTTAGCTTCATGAAACATGCAGTTCTTTTAAAAAACTTAGAATAAAGAAAAATCACTGATATAGTTTGCTAATGGTACATAGTTTTGGAAAATAGTAAGTATGAAGGGATAGCATAAGTTCCCCAGGATTGAACAAATGGATTGTTTCGTCTGCTGAATGGAAGCAAACAATATGCTTTTTTATTGTGGCAGTGGAAGTTAAACATCTGGAAAATAAACGTTATTGAGAGAACAGGGAAACTCATTCTGGTAACAATGCTCCTGAAAAGGACTCTGAAGAAATGGAGGAGCAACAGCTGAACCTCTTACAGAATCTTTGTAAGACCAATATACAGTTCCAAGTAGGACTTGCATGGCAACATTTCCTTAGTACTGACAGAGCTGTGACTGTCACCATATCCACATATGCTGGCCACAATTTATGAGGGCTGTTGATAACCTGGAAACTGAAAAATTATGATCTTGCCTTGTAATGGCATCCTGGGAGTTGAAGCTATTTAGGTTACCAAAAACTCCACAGTGATAAAGACTTCCCTTAAGTACCTATACTGAGAGTAAAGCATGGATAACAGGTACTTCAGTCCAGCTGCCAAAGTTATAATAAAATCCAATCCATACTGAAAGCTGGATTAGGCAAATTAAGGCTAAAATAAAGATGTGTTTTTACAGTTTTTACTCACTGAGAAAAATTACAATAGCTCCTAGTGCATATTCCTGACTCGGAACGTTTAAAACTAAGATGTGATACTGATTTTTTTAAAGTGTAATTCAACTAAAAATCAGGTGAAATGTCATGGCTGATGTTATACATAGCCGGACTGTTTTCTTCTGGGAATTCTCAGTTGATTTTTTCAAACAATAGTAGATAAATTAAGTCGACTTAATAGAGGCAGATACATTTAGTTTTGAAAATGTGTAAAAGAAGCTTTTACCATTAAAAGTTCAGTCACTTGCCCAAGGTCACAAGGACATGTGCAGTAGAATGAGACACTGATTCATGGTCTCCAGTGCTCTCAATATACTCAATTCTTTCCCCTCATTCGGGAATCATTCAGATCCAGTAGTGTCACCATTCTGAAAATTATGAGTGCTGAAAATAAGCAACAGAAATACAAATGCAGTTGCAAAATCTTTTGTTTCTGATTCATTTTCAAATAACTTTTAAACTCAATAAGAGTTTAAAACAATAAAACAGAACTCAATCCACACTGGATGCTATGTATGACATGGTTAACTCACTTTGAGTGAGGATGTTATTACCACAAATGAATTACTTACAGCCAACTTCAAAATCTTTAGTTTGCACGCTTTATAGCTGTGATTTTTGTTACATACTTACTAAGACATCTTGCTATGCAGCTCATCCTGTTTTTGTGCAGTACAGCCTCTCCTTAGTGCTTGTCAACCACACTGGTACCCAAGATCCTTGTTGTATACCATGACATGTCCTGTTATGCACATGGGCTTGGACAGATGGCTGGCACCACAGGAAACAGGGACAAGTGTGCAAAGACAACAAAATAAATGTAAAATTGAGCTTTAATGCTTTGTTTCCTCAAGTCCACCTACACTTCAGATGTTCAAAAAATAACGTTTCATACAACCTAATTATCTGCCAGGATACAATCATGTATTTCACAGGATCTTTGTGATACATTAGTTTTATCTCAGCTGTATTCTTTTTTGTTTGTTTAAAAATGAGCCATTTGCCCTAAACTAACATGCACAAAAACTAGAAAGATCATTTAAGTTGCATATTCTAGGTGTGTGAGGGGTTTTTTCTAACTTCCCAACAAGAGGTAGTTAAGCAAGATAGTGCAAAAAGAGAAAAGCGAGATAGTAATATATTTTACAGATACATTAAAAAATCTTATCCCATGCATTGCTGAAGGTGTAGGTGGCAGAAATCTGTTAGGTATGTAGTAACCTAGCAAGAAAGGGTTACTCGTTTTCTTCCTGTGGTGCCAACATAATTGCTCAGTACATTAAAACATTACCTCAAAACATCCCAAATATTTGTTAGTGTGGGTGTTTCTTCCCCCATAAAAGTGGGCTCAGATCAGAACCATGCACCCACAGGCTTCCTCACAAGGAAGCTGGAGACATGAGAATTCATGTGTCAGCCAGCCTGCAAACCAAATCTGGCTCATCAGGCTGGGTAATATGCAAAAGAAAGGTCCTTGTTTTCCTCTATCCTGTATCCAGTTCCATGAGTAGTTTTTTTACTGTGTTCAGGAGGCTTTCAAAATTTAGGGCTTGAGCTTTGGTATTTCAATCTAGCACAGTATAATCAAAACTTACTGGCTTCATTTATTTTATCTTCAAGCTAAGCTGTTATATTACAAAAGTATTTCAGATTATATCAAACATTTTGAGATCTGGGAGAACTATTTACAGTGCAGGAGACACATTGTGAAGAATTCCTATCAGTCCATATTGTTTTTTAGGGATGTTTCTTCTTAAGAGTCTTAGTCAAAGGAACGCTTTCAAATGATCCAAAAATACCCAGTTCAACCAGGAGCCGAGGCTTTACATCCAGAACCATTACCTTTAACATTCTGCAAGCTGTGTTACCCAGAGTGTGTCAGGTCCTTGTCTGAGCAACTGGACCTCTTTGAAACCACATCCTAGGAAACACAGCATGCTATGTGAAATAGTAGTTATTTTGTCCCTTCACAGACACTTTTATCCTGAAAAGTAGCACTGGGTACGGGGATCAAAGATTGCTATCATGGAAGGTGTTATTTTATCTTTGGTGTTGTCTTATTTTACCAGGTAAGAAAAAGAATGACAGAAGTATCATATAGCATGTGCCTTTGCATCCATTCCTAACATATAGCTCGTTTCACAGCCCACATCCACTGAACACTTTTAACAGCTGAGAACAGCAGCACTGAACCTGAAAGAACAAAGAAAAAAAAGAAAGTGTAATTTTCTCTGGGAAACCAAGTTTGGCCAGTTCCAGGTTTCCTAGCATCTGAAAGCTCTGACCTGAGGTGAAGCTGGAGCTCAGCCCCTCACTCAGCTGTGTTTTTCTTATGAGTAACTTCATGCCTCAGTATCCTAAAACCATTAGTCCTGGAATAATGCGTAGCTATCCCAGTGTCACAAACCCTGCTGTTCTCTCAGGCAGACTGTTGTAGCTTTAGGAACACACTTCTTCCAGGGTCTTAAAGCAATTCATTTTCATTTCCAAACCAAATGTGCTAAATTGTTTGACACAGATCTAGGAACACAGAAAATACAAGTAGGGTAGTTCATCAAGCATCCAGACAAAAATACTTCCAACCTGACATGTTAGAAAGTAAACATTTCAGGCTCAAGGAACTAGAATTTTCTGCCAAAATAGATTTAGATGAATTTTTTCCTACTAAGTCTAACTTTGTAAGTCATAAACCTTTAATAAATTTACTACACTGATACGGTCAGCTAGAAGCATTTCTGCAGGGCAATCAATCTCTTTAGATGTCTGTCTCAGTGCACAACACGTATCTTGTAAGTAGATATTTGGAATAATATTTTAATAGTTGAGCCAACAATTCACTAGGTTTTATTTTCTCTATATAGTGGTTATTTTCTACATTTTTTACTTTTGACAATTGAATCTGTTTCCCTTGGAAAGTTGGGTTTGTTTGTTTGGTTTTTTTTTTTCTACTATGTCTGAAAACACTGTGACATGCAGCTAACAGTATTTTTTGTTTAAATATCTTCTTTATGGAAAGACATCATCCAAATTGGAATATTGCGCATCTCTATTACAGGGAAACAACCACTAATAAGTAATCAACATCTGAACAAGAGAGTATATGCAAGCTTTGTTACAGAACTAAACTTCAAAGCAGCCTCAATGTGTGCCAAATCTCCTAATGAATAAAATTTTTCATGTTTCTGTATACGGTACATGATCCAAAGCCCTGCATACACTTTCTGAAGACTAGAAGACAGTCAGACATATAATATGCTATGTATACAAAATGTTGAGTCCCTAACTCTTAAGATTCAGGAGAGCAGTTCTGACACAGCAGCAAGGATTACTTATTCTGGGTTTGTAACCTGACCTCCTGCAACCCTAGCAAAGACAGTTGAATTGTCACTAAAACCATTCCTCTGCCATGGAATTTTACAGTCTGTATTTAAAGATAAATAGCATAAATTTTGAAACACCACCCTCCAAACTGTGGCATTTGAGGAGCCATTTCACAAGAGCCAGCCTGCACAGCTGAGGCAGCAAGGGGACCTGAGACCTGAGGAGCAAAGGTGTTCAGCTGTCCCACTATCAGCAATCCTCACTCTTCAAAAGCCAGACCTTGAGTGGTCTTAGCGAGATCACTGCTCTTCTGTACTGTCATATTCAGACTAGGAACGTGTCATGTTGAATCTCTACCCTATCTTTATATTGTTAAAGAGCAGATTTTTATTCACTGATTGTCTTAAAACCTACAGTACTCTGAAAATACCATTTGCCGTAGTATAATCACCCATTGCAAAGTAATGCAATTAGGACTTGGATCTTCTTTTTTATTTTAAGCTGATGAAGCCTCTGCCTGGCAATGGTCTCCTTTCCACTGTGACTCACATTCTCCTATGTCTCAGTGACTACTTTTATGTCAGCATTTGAGATGTTAATTTGGTCTGGAAATGGTATACCTAGCAGACATTTATCAGTTATAATTGTTAACTGGCACATCTTACACTCTGCCTATGTGGTTAACTCAATTCCTTATAAAAATCAAACAGTTTAAGGAATGAACTTGGAAAATTGGAACATGTAGACTGCCAGATGCCAAAAGTTTATACATTCATGTCGCAGAACAGGCTCAAATTATCAAAGTAACCTTAAGCTGCTCTATTATTACAAATCATTCTCATCTACAAAATAAGTCACTTTTTGATAAAAAGGTTTTAGGGAAAGTTTTTATATCTGAGAATATAAAAGAAATTGCCTATGAGTACAAAGAGAAAAAAAGTGTTAGGAATTTAAACACTTTGACAAGAAAAGTCTAGCAGGTAATGTTGATGATGATGACTCCTCCCCTAAAACCTACACTCAACATTGGCAAGTCTTTATTTTCCTAGTTATTTTTTACACGCAGTAGCACAGTGAAATTTATTATTGGCTGTTGCAAATCCTGGTGTAGTTGGCAGGATGGAAAGTGGTACTTACTCTGGATTTCAATTTTTTATTTTTTTAATTATTGCTGCACACAAAGTGTAATTTTCTAGGGCTTGATATTTTTTTGTCCTTTAAGAAACATTAATTTATAATTGAAAGATCATTTAACAAAGAGTTTATAAGTTATGAATGTTTAAAATTGAGTCAAGAAAGATTTTAAAATTTGAACTCATCTCTTTTTGTTGCACTGGATGACAGCTGAACATTGTGAACCAATCTAAAAGTAAATGCAAATGGAAAAAAACATTTTAAATAAAGCTTCAATTTCTGACACGCCATGCCCAGGACTGCCACAGATATTTTTATCATTACAAAGAAGCATAAACTTTTATGGTGGGCTGGTTTTCCTCCAGAAAATACTGATTAGTCAAAAGCAAAATGTTTCTGTGAAAATGGGGTTTTTGATAAATCTCCCTTGATTTTCCACTAAGTATTGCTCAAGATAGCATGCACATGGTGATGATCAAATATGGAGGCATGTTTTCAAGACCTTTCTTTACACAGGAGCTGTTGTAGAGGCTGCCAAGTCCCTATGGATTGGCCAAGGAGGCAATCCTTATCTACTCTATCTACCAGCAGGCTGTAATGCACAGACAAACACCAAGAGGCGTCTTCAAATAAATAATATTTCAACTTGTTGGCCACATTTTCAGTATCCTTCACCAAAACAGAGTGTTTTTTTTCCAGTAAGGAACAAAACTTACACATCCAGGTATGTTTTAGGATGTTTTTCATAGCAATTTCTAACTACATATAAATAAATTTCTAAAATAACGTGCCATTTTGAAATGAGAATCTGAAACTCTTTGACTATAAAAATTGAAAAAATATTTTTGCTAAAACAAATAGAATAACTAACACATATTTATAGTTTAAATGCCATTCAAATTTGTAATTTAGTGATAGAAATGTTTGAAAACCTCTCCCCAAATTTTATACTGTTTCAGTAGTCAGCATTCATGTAGATTATGATGAAAAATATACTGTGCTTAGAACTTCCCCACTACACTGTTAATGACTACCAGACAATCTAAATAGAGAGAGAAAAAAAAAGAAGAATTTCAATTACTGAACATAAAATACACATATTGTGTAAAGCTCTCCTGTACTTTCTAGAAACAGTCTGGGTTGCAACTTTAAAGATATCAGTTTTAAATTAAACTTGAAGAATGGAAACTCAGAAAAGCAACAGAGTTGAGAAGGCGTGGGAATCATTGAAGTATTTATAATGGAATTTCAAATAAAATTATTTTTAAAAATTACATTCCTGTGGACTCAAAAATCTGTTTAGGCTGTAATACAGATCTCTTTGTAATTGTTTTTGCTTGGATTTTTTTTTTTGGCTTGTAATTGTTTTTGCTTTTAGAAATGTAATTAACTTAAAACACTAATAAATTCAAATACAAATACAAATTCAAATAATGAAACAAGCAGGAGTGAGAGTGTCAGAAACACAATAGCTACCATATGTCTTGGTGTGTTGAAAAACAAAGAGACTTCTTAAACAAAAAACTCTGCTTCTTCCAAGCTGATTATTTGCTAGTTTTTAGACCAATATAAATTGAACTCAAGGGAGAAATGGGAGAGAAGTGGATTCCTGGCTTACTGGAAATTATTCAGTTGGATTTATTTTTTTTTTTTCTTTTACACTGGAACAAAACCAAAGAAGTCAGCATGTCTTATAAAACAAAATTCTGACAGAAAAAAATATATGTCCCCACTTCAGGCTGATAAGCATTTTTTTTTCTCACTTAAACTTTCTCACCTCAAATTAAATTTTAAAAAACTTGTCCCAGTCTGAATCTTTCATAATGCTCAGCTCCCATCATCCAGTTATTCAAGGTGAATGTTGCCACCTTCAAATTGCTGACAGAGAAGAAAGATCCTTTGGGAACAAGGATGGAAAGAAAAAAAGGTAGAGAAAAGAAGAGCAAAAGGGAAGGACAAGCAATAAACAGAAATTTACAGTGACTCTCTCTAGATTTAGCTACACCCATTCTTTATTTTTGCTGCTATACCTGGTGTTGCAAATCGAAGTTTCCACCATTCTCAAAGCTTCTTTGCATTGTACAAAGTTATCTGAAATAAAGAAAAAGGTGTTTGCAAATTCTCAGTTTATATTAATCTCCCAAAACCCCTCAACATTAATCTAGTGTTTTTCCTGGCAATCTGTCACTGCTACTTAACCTCTTGTAACACACCTCAACAAAGTGTTTCTTTGCAGAAATACTCTGAATATTTGTGTGCTTGCTGTGCTCTGATTGTTATTCTTTGAAATACAAGTGCTTCATGACAAAACTCAGGTTCACAAACTTGTCAGTAGCTTTTAGTGTATCGTGTCCTCTGTACACAATGACTGGCATAATGAATTTTTCCAGAAAAAAAGGTTTTCAGCTTTTTCATATCTCAGCACTCCATTATCTCTTCTTTCATTTCTCCTGACCTCTCCAAGGAACAGAGGCAAAGCTGAGAGCCTTTGGGATCTCTGCTTGTTCTTTAATCTCCATGGAGTATTTTCTGCTGAATTCCAGGGTGTAGAAACAGTAAAATCTCCATCCAAGACATTCTGCACTTCCTGTGCCCAGCTGTTTCACAGTTGTCTCCCTCCCATTTGATCCATCAACAGTCCTCAGTTCCATCCTCTGCCAATGTGGGCATCACTTGGCCCATGACACCAGCATGTGCTGGCAAAGAGGAGGCAGGGGCTGCTGCCTGTAATTCTGACTTCTGATGACAGAGTCCCCCTCCTCCCCATCCCTTTCCTTTAACAGAAGAAACACCTGGGGACATACGAGGTGTGGAGACCTACTGCTACTGTCTCTTGTTACCATATATTAGCACCACCTCAGGGGTTTTCCAAGGTGGATTATTTGACTGTGAAGCTGCAACTCAGCAGTATGTCAGTTGTGATCAATAGCTGGCTTTTTCCCAGATCTTCTGCAGATCAGAGCTTTCACCCTGCGGTCAGAGAAATACAAGCCTGATACAACAGCAGGGGCCTTGAGAAGTGGATATGTAAGATGTGGTATGGAGGAGTATGGGAATGAGATGTTAAGAGGTGGGTCAAAGGCTGTCACTGGAGACCTTATGGCCAGTAGTGAGATACAGAAACACAGGACAACAGGTTTTGGGTGTAACAAAGAGAAGAGAGAAGAAATATCTAACAAGTGAGACAGGAAACATGTATAATAAATTCAGGTGAGACAGGGAGCTGCAGACCAGGCAAGAAAGATCACGGTGTAAAAGCATGTTAGCAAATGTACAAAAATGACCCTGAACTGATCCTAGAGAGAGGAAGAAGAAACCATCAACATGGGCATCCTAAACTTCTCACGAAAGGACTCCAGACTCTGATAGCTTCCTGTAACACCTCCACTGCCAACACCAGGATGAAAACAGCTAGTTTATAACCCTGAGGAGCAGAGGAAGAGTCAGCAGAAAATCAGGAAAAGGGGAAGAAAACAAGAAGTGGATGTATAACAAGTTTAACTGAATTATTATAATTACTGGAACTTTTTCTGCAGAGATGTATTCTTTCTCTTTCTTCAACAGTTACTCCTGGGTTAGTAATGATTCTTGAAATAGACTGTTAAGATTTTAACTGTACTAAAGATAAACTCTTGACTTGGTATACAAGGTGTGTCTCCTCTTTTCTCCAAACCAAGGCTTTGAGTGTAACACAAGCTCCATATCCTAATAAAGAAGAAAAGTACTTACTGATGATACCACTAAACTACTTTATTATGACAAGAAGACATGGGTGTTTTCAGAATAGCATCCATCATTTGTAATATTCATACAGAGGCAGGTCACTACATGAATCCCTGAAAAATGTCCTTTAGCCTTGCCCCTAAATTTTATTTGCTGCTAAATCATAGATCCAGAAAAAAAATGAGCAAAACTTATTGTTATATGGAGCTGTGTATTTAGTTGTCTGTTGCTTTGTCTGTTGCTGAAACAGTCTCAAATGACATTAAATATCACTCTCCTGAGGTAACAGAGATCTGCAAGACATGCACAGTGAATTCAGCTCTTCCCTGGTTTTCCATGCCTACCTGGATGGAGTGCTCTTTATTTTCCTTTCATTGAGAAGACTTAGGTTTTGAGTTCTGTTACTCTTAAAATATGCAGAGTTTAAAGCTCACAGCAAGCCTATAGTTGAAAATGCTTGCCTTTCTCGAGTGTATGTGGACTCAACTAAAATAGCTTAATATATCAAAAGAATTGGTTTTACAGGCTATAATCCATTACCCCTAAGAGTCATCATCTATCACAGCCAATAGCAATTTATTAGTGTCAGAGAAAAACTGGCTTTCCCCTTGAGAGGATAAATCCTGCACAGACTGGTACTCAATGAAAAAGCCATCATACTCCCCTTAATCAGCAGACAATAGTGAATGAAGTCAAAACACAATGATGTTTCTTTCTTTAGTCACCATTTAAGGAGAAACAAAAAGGTTACAGAATGTTAATGTGAGACTGAAGAGGACACAGCACATCAGTGGATGCCAAATGTAGAATGCAGCATTTCTTCTATAGGCCTATGAGATAAAAGAGACCACTAGAAATTAAAATTGCAAATAGTAAATGAGTTACATTTTCTGACAGTGGAAATCAGTAAGACAGTCAAAAGCGATCAGACATGTAAATGAAATGGGAAAATTAGATTCATTAGACATACTTTGAGCTTGATCTACTTCCTAATGATTCTGTTTGTGTTTTATTAGATTAACTATTACTTCAGTGGTGTAATTCTGATTGATGCTGGGAATGAGATTATTCAAGATTTTTATACAGAGACCTGAGGAAGTTCCAAATATTGGAAGTGACCA
Organism: Antrostomus carolinensis; assembly: GCF_000700745.2. NCBI lineage: Eukaryota > Metazoa > Chordata > Aves > Caprimulgiformes > Caprimulgidae > Antrostomus > Antrostomus carolinensis. Next base: position 8,560 of record NW_010325337.1, on the reverse strand, counting down.
ATATATTCTACTGTGACATCTCTTCAGTAAATGCAACATCAATTTCTTTGGTTTTATTCTGGATAAAAATGAGTAGCCATAATTTACACAATACTGTCAGCTCAATGCATATTCATTATGATGCTTTGTAGGAATTCCTATCAACCTCTCTAAGCATGCATGTTTTTAGGAAGTCTGACTTGCTGCAAGATGGTTTTTTCAGTTGCCATTTTGACAACAATAATTCATGCTGAAGAAGAGATCTTCACTATAATCCCTCTTTCCAGATATACTTTATAAGGTTTATTTTGTTACTCACTTTTCTTTTTGTCTATTTTGTCTCTGATTACAACGAAATCGTACAGATGTGAAGGACTGGCCACCCCAGGCACAAATACAGGCTGGGTGATGAATGGCTTGAGACCAGCTCTGAAGAGAAGGACTTGGGAGTGGTGGTGAGTGAGAAGCTGAACATGAGCTGGCAATGTGAACTTGCAACCCAGAAGGCCAATAACCGTATCCTGGGCTGCATCAAGAGAAGTGTGGCCAGCAGGTCGAGGGACGTGATTCTGCCCCTCTACTCCACTCTCGTAAGGCCCCACCTGGAGTACTGTGTCCAGTTCTGGAGCCCCCAAAACAAGAAAAACATGGACCAGTTGGAACAAGTCCAGAGGAGGGCCACGAGGATGATCTGAGGGCTGGAGTACTTCTCCTATGAGGACAGGCTGAGAGTTGGGGCTGTTCAGCCTGGAGAAGAGAAGGCTCCAGGGAGATCTTATAGTGGCCTTCCAGTACCTGAAGGGGCCCTTACAAGCTGAGGAAGAACTTTTCATAAGGGCAGTTAATAACAAAACAAGGAGAAATGGCTTTAAGATGAAAGAGGGGAGGTTTAGATTAGATATTAGGAAAAAGTTCTTCACTGTGAGGGTGGTGAGATACTGGAACAGGTTACCCAAGGAAGTTGTGGATGCCCCCTCCCTGGAAGTGTTTAAGGCCAGGTTGGATGAGGTTTTGAGCAACCTGGTCTAGTGGAAGGTGTCCCTGCTGATGGCAGGGGGGTTGGAACTAGATGATCTTTAAGGTCCCTTCCAACCCAAACCATTCTATGATTCTATGACTGACAGATTTTGAATGAGAGAAACCAAATCCAATCTCAGAAGACAGGATTTTAACAACAGACTCAAATCAGTACACATAAGGTTTACAAGCTCCTGTAAATAAATGCAACTCTGCTATTCTCACAGAAAACTGCAAACTAAATCATCTTTGATTTTGAAGTAGACCTTACTTAGTTCAGTAAATCGAAGGGGAAGTTTAGGCATTTTGGCAACTTATTTGTCAGAAGACAAGTTATGTGAAGACATGCAAGCAAAGGTAATCATCTGTTCTATTCGCTGAGTTTGGGGAGGAAAGTCCTCTAGATAAAGCAAATGCAAGACCCTTTCCTCTGAAGATTGCTGATGCAAGGAAATCACCACTTCTTTGGCATTGAGGAGAATGTTACAACTGTTATTTCTTAAAACAAACCTCAATATTTGAGCTTTTTAAATAAAACAAAAAAAATTGTATATTTTTATGTTCATCCTCTTTTGCTTAAATAGCTAATCTGCTTTTTACACATCTACCACTATTCTCACTATATTTTGCTCATAGACTCATGGTTTGGCTAAGCTGATGAATGCTCATTAGCATATGTGACTATTTCAAGGCTCATTATTGCTCTGACTTAGCATATTGTTCTATGGAAGATAGTGATCTTCCTCCTATCTCCCCACACTTGATCTCTAAGATGAATGTCTTTGTTCCTCACCTGAAAGTAGCTCTGGCAATCACTAGACCCTTCCATGAGCTGATTAAATTTACCATAATGTGAGAAAGATTATTATTTTATTTTATTTTATTTTATTTAGTCTGAAAAGGATTTTTTTCTAGATTTAGTGATCTAGCTTTGAACTAAATCTATTCTCTCACTTGGCTGAATGTGCAAGAAATAGATTAAAATCAGAGATTAAATGCATTTGAGCTGCTGTGGAGTCATCAGGAAAGAGTTTTATTTTCTATATTGAATGTGAATAACCTCTGATTTTCCTCTTTTCTTTTTCAGGAATAATATTATATGGTTTACAGTAAAGGGAGGCAGAGAGGTGAATCAGAGCCATAACATATTGGTAGAAGTGCTTTTGCTTTCGAAAACATATGGCAGTAAAACATGTAACATTATGAACATTATTACCATCCTGTGAATAAAGCTCATGGAAAAACATGCCTACTTTCAAAGACTACTTCTGAAAATGCATTGTAGAAAGTTGTGATAGACATGAAGGTCATCTGAGTGCAGTGCATCTCTTCTAAGAAACAGACAATATTTTATTAATTTAAGGATTTTTTTTCCCATTTCAAACCCAAAGATGGAGTTTTGTGCCAAAAAACCTTGTTTGTTTTTCCAATGGCATCAGTTGGTTTAATAAATAAATATTTTATCTGAAAGTCTTGCTTTGGTGGATAGAAATATTGGAGGAGGCTGATATATGCATCACAACTACATTTATGCAAATCATGAACCAATCAATACACTCACTGAGCTAAGCTGATATAGCACTATTCAACAAATTTTTGTCTGTAAATTTAAATATTCAGTACTACAGTACATTCAAAATATTAATTGCTAACTAGATCTGATATAAATTATTATGTTCCAATAAATAATTGTTGCCATATTTCTCTGCTATATATTTGAATTAAGATCTTTGATTTTATGCTGTTTAAGAATAGACTGTATTCTGAATCACTCCTTTTCAATCCTTCATGTATAATTGAAGCTCAAACTGTCTGAGACTAAATCTTCTGATGTTATATTTATTCATAATGCTAAATCATTGTTCTAATTCTTAGTCTTTTCTGCCAGGATGTGAGGAAATAAATCTGATTTAAGCATGAATAATTTGAATTATTTTCATGTTTGGAAAACTATTAAACTTAGGGAAATTTATTTACTTGCACAATTCAAAGAAAGCCACATTTGTATTCCTTTTATAAGTCTATTCTAGTACATAACAGTTCACCATTAAAAACAGCTCTAAAAAGTTATCAAGACTAATTTGGAGAGAAAAAATATTTCTGAAATTACTGTATCATAAAATATAAGGAGTCATTATGTTTTAATTAGACTTAAATGTAACTGCGGTACAAAAATAGGTCAGCCTCTAAAATCAGATCATATGAAGTTACAGATGTAGTAAAATCAGTTTTGGCCTTTAATAATTACATTTGGAAACAAAATAGCTACATGCTGTAATTATAGTGTTAAACTACAGGCTTCCTTCAAATGTCCATAAGGATAAGAAAGCACATGTGTTCAAAAGGGTTTTGAAACTTTATTAAGTCTAGTGTTGTCTAATTTGATCACGGGCTCCATTTTGATAGCTTTCCTCATGTTAATCCGTTTATTACAAAGGACTCTTCCAAGATTAAACTTTTCAGCCTGGCTGAAATGTTTCATAGAACATTATTCTCTAATTGTGTATGCATCTACATTACTGCTTGATAGGAAAACAATACATTTTGCTATCCATATGAAAGCTTTTTTCCTGTTTTGGAGGAGAGTGACTGCCCTTCTTGACAGGATGATGTCAGAAATAAGGAGATGTAGGGAAGTGCAGAGGAAGAAAGAGAAAAATGCAAATTCAACCCATTCCTGGAAACTATTAATGCTGCTTATATCTGGTATTACACCCATTTTATCCTCCAAGTGCCTCTTCAGCAGATTTTCTTTATTAAGTTAAATTTCTTTGAAAGTTTTCCAACCACAGGCTGAAATGAAACATCACTTTACTACCATACTCACAGCTCTCCCCCGCCCCAAGGAATCATCTGAGAGGAATTTCTCTCAATGGCTTCTCCTTGAACAGATAGATAGCAACACACATGTTGGGAAAGAGCACCACTAAATCTCCCTTCCCAAAAGAGAATGCTGTTAACAGAGAGTTAGGCAACCAAGAAACTGAGAAAAACTTAATGTGGCATGATTGGTTACCTTTTAATTAGATTGAAATTTGAAAAGATTAGTCTGCATGTTGTCAAAAAGGTATGACTAACTCTGTGACCTAAATTAATCTCTGCAGATATAAGACTGCATCCATGTGGAAAAGCTGTCCTGCTTTTACAGGACATTTCCTAACAATATTTCCCCCCAATCTGTTTTGCTAAGACTTTGATGACTGTTGGGGTCCCACGTGAGCCTTGTCAGCAGCAGATTGACCAATCTAAATCATCATTGCTCAGGGTTGCCAGGCAAAATATGTGAGACTGAAACGGTGCTAACTGATAGGGGATGCAGTCAAACTGGGGAGCAGGCTGACTCCTGCCCAGGTAGGGTGGCCTATGACCAAAGCTCAGACCCACACTCCAGCCCTGCTTGCTTTATAACATACATACAGCCAGGAATTTCTTTCAGTGTTTTCTGGTGCTAAAACAGGGAATGATCCAAATCTGAATCCATCATGTCTGTGGTAAAGGGAGTTTCCACTAGAAAATTTCAAAATTGTAGGGGAAGGACAGAAAGAGGAAGGGAAACCTAGCCCTGAAGATCAAGTAATCCAATGATAAAAATGATTATGTGGGATGCAGAATGTTATAATCATAAGGGTTTGCTCATTTGGGACTCACTTTGTATCTACCACTTTGTGGAAAACTTGGAGATTTTTTTTTTTTAAATGGATGATACAAATGGTAAAATTTTGGAAGTCTCTCAAGTTTTAATGGGATAAGACTTATGGCTGTGCTCAGTAATTTGTCCATCACTGTGCCATTGACATATGAGTATGATCTTAGAAGATACAATTCTGAAACCTTTTAAAGCCATTCATTTTATTTTAAAGTCATAAAATCCCTTGGTTTTATCTCCCATCTCAGATGTAAATAGTGCTTTTAGAGTCAGAACCAGGCCAGTTTGAAACATTTTGTTCCCATTGTCAGGAGGGACTAAATCTAAAAGTGATAGTGAGACAGCACCTGCTACTAATAAAAGATAGACCCAACTTCATGCTCCACATTTATTTTTCAGTGCATATGTGAGAAGTGGTAAATCTCCAATAGGCTGTTCGACAGTCCCTAGGGGAAAACACACATAAACCACAGTACCAGGAGAACAAAGTATCATGATACACAAAGAGTAATTCTTTCAATGGATTATCACTAAGGGACAGTCTAAACTAGTAAGGATTTTGAGATGGCATTTCTTTCTACCCAGACTGTTAAATGTAGAAGCAATCTGCATAAATCTGTTTCAGAGGAAATTGAATATAGAGAAGGAAAAAATTAGAAGCTGTAGCAACATGAGACGTAGCTGATGAGATCAGACTTATATTTGTTCTTCTCAGAAACTATGAGGGCCAGTGAATCATGACATTTCTCTTCTGGCAATGAAATGTACATTTAGTTCTATTGTATGCCCAGAATAAGATTTTAAAGCATTGTGTATGCTTTCTTCTGGTTCTCTGTGAAAAAGCGAATGTCACACTGAGAGGGCTGACTCCTCATGTCATTAAAAGGCAGAAAAATGTATTTTGTTTCATATATAATTTGAAACTTCACTGTTACAAATATTAGTTTTTCCATACTCAATTATGTGGGCTTTTTTGGTAATCTTTCTTTTTTTATATGTTGTTGCATATAAATTCTCCTATAGAGAGTCACAGTCCAAAAAAAGACTGTCTGAATAACAAATCCAGCTGCATGCAGTCACACTGTTTTATTACCCTTCCTAGGTCCTTCCCTGAAATATTCTTCTGCCAAGACATGTACCAAAATGAAAAAATCTTGACACATTTTCTAGGATCACTTTCATTATGTGGATGAGTTAACATTTATTCTTGTATTCTATGTATCCCTTCAATTTATCCACCTGTGGATAGGAAGGCATACTCCAGATAACTGATACAGGCATGATATCACAGGCTTCAGTGAAATCTCTAGAAGCATAGTGAAGACCCTGGATAAGTGTCCAGGTTAGTAGTGTGTGCTGAAATCAATAGTGAACTTCATTATTGTTATTGTTTTTCATGTTAGTCATATTTAAGCTGGCCTTGTTATGACAAAAGGCAATATAATTATATGTTTTACTCCACTGTGAATAAAATCTCTGAGCCTAGAGCACTTAGCTTTGACCTCTAGGAATTACCATACTGCTTCTACTGTCACTGCTACTACTAAGAAACACATGAAGAAGTTTAAAATCTCAAAACCGCAATCTAACAAAGAAACAATAAAGGAAATCATGTAAATCCACTCTGAGGGCACCAAGGTAGTATTATCAGACTAGACAGAAAATAAGTACAGCTTCTCATTTTATTGGATGTGTCATAGTCTCCTGTCAGCGGTTTCAGAAACACCTGGAGTTGTCTCTGACAGGGAAGTTTCTGGATGGGATCTGTTTAAGCAACATTGGAAATAAAATATGTTATTTGCTTTCCTGATAGTCTAACAATAGCCACGGTAACATGCAAATTACATTTTTTGCAGACATAAAAAAGCAAAGCAGATATAGACATATCTGCCCTTTTCTGTCTGCTTGCTGCTTAAACTTTGCAGACATAAAGTCAATGATCCTGTTCCATCAATTTTAAATTATAAGACTCTTCTTTTGCTGGGAGCTGTTTCTCATCATTACTAGTCAACAAATAAAACAGGTATTTGGTTTATGACTGAAATGCTGAGTTGATATTTAATGTAGTAGAAACTCAGAGTATTTGTCATCAAAGCACATGAAAGACAAGAAGGTCATCAGGGGTAGTCAGCATGGATTCACCAAAGGGAAATCATGCTTAGCTAACCTGATTGCCATCTATGACAGAACAACTGGCTGGATAGAGGAGGGGAGGGCAATGGATGTTGTATATTTGGACTTGAGCAAGGCTTTTGAAACTGTCTCCCATGACATCCTCATTGGCAAATTCAAGAAGTGTGGACTTGATGATTGGATGGAGAGGTGGATTGAGAACTGGCTGAATGGCAGAGCTCAGAGGGTTGTCATTGGTGGTGTGGAATCAAGTTGGAGGCCTGTATCTAGTGGTGTCCCACAGAGGTCAGTACTGCCTCCTCAGTGAATTTGCTGATTATACTAAACTGGGAGGAGTGTCAGATACACCAGACGGCTGCGCTGCCATTCAGAGGGACCTCAATTAGGCTGGAGACATGGGCAGAGAGGAACCTCATGAGGTTCAATAAGGAAAATGCAGGGTCATGCATATGGGAAGGAATAACCCCATGTACCAGTACAGGCTGGGGGCTGACCTTCTGGAAAACAGCCTTGTTGAGAAGGACCTGGGAGTCCTGGTGCACAACAAGTTAAATATGAGTCAGCAATGTGCTCTGTGGCCAGGAAGGCCAACGGTATCCTGGGTTGTATTAGGAAGAGTGTTGCCAGCAGGTCAAGAGAGGTAATCCTCCCCTTCTACTCAGCCCTGGTGAGGCCCCACCTGGACTATTGTGTCCAGTTCTGGGCTCCCCAGTACAGGAAGGACATGGAACTCCTGGAGCATGTCCAGCGAAGGGTGACTAAGATAATTAAAGGTCTGGAGCATCTTTCATATGAGGAAAGGCTGAGGGAGCTGGGCCTGTTCAGCCTGGAGGAAAGACAATGCAGAGGGGATCTGATTAATGTCTATCTAAAGGGAGAGTGTCTAGAGGATGGGGCCAGACTCTTCTCATTGGCACCCAACAATAGGAGGAGAGATAATGGGCATAAACTGCAGCATAGGAAGTTCCACCTGTGCAGCGGATGAAGAAATGACCAACACCGAGATGTCTTCAGGCATCAGCACTTTATTGAAGCTTTACACTGCTTATATATCCTTTTTTCCTCCTCCACGCCCCAAGCATGTGGCATTCTTTGACTTTTGATTCATTACCCCTTATCACACACATGCCTAAACAACTGACATGATTGGATAATTCCACCTGTTCATGAGCCATTCTTTTACTTCTGACTGGTGACTAATTCCAGCACAGAAGACATCCTTACCTTGTCTGATACACATTCTTTCTTTTTTTTTTTCCACTTTGTTTTATTTTTCACTCAAGGTCAGGAGTTAATTGCTCATGGCTGAGGTCTCCTGCAATTTCAGCTCTTAAAGCACCAACACACCTGAACATAAGGAAGAACTTTTTTACTGTGAGGGTACCTGAGCACTGGAACAGGCTGCGCAGAGAAGATG